>NW_019213229.1:167485-248155 GCF_002532875.2 Varroa jacobsoni | reverse complement strand
CCGAATAAACCAAAGGCCGAATAAACCAAAGGCCGAATAAACCAAAGGCCGAATAAACCAAAGGCCGAGTAAACCGAAGGCCGAATAGCTGGCTACAGAACTTTGACATATGTAAGTTGTATGGCTAGATTGGCCTCGAATACTGCATAGTGTGATGGTCTTGACAGAAAAACATAAAACAACCGTGAAGTTATTGTTCGCTTAATCACGAAAAATCGCCGAGAATATTAGGTGTTGGGCAATTTCATTGGCTGAATTGCTTCATCACAAAGCTCGTTTGCTGTTTTGCGTGCGGAAAAACTTGTGATGTCTGGATCGCTTGTATTTCAAAGCCGCTTTTCGTGTTGAGCAGAGAAGGGACGAGCAACCGTAACATAACGTTTGAGCGTCAAAACAAAGGTATTGTTGCTAGTCCTCTACGACGAATCCAGTAGGGGTGTCATATGGTAGGTTGCATAACTAAACAGTGCAAGGTACAGTGATATCTATAATATGTATGTATGTATGTATTGTTATAGAATATATGTCTAACAGTAAAAACCATTATCTGTCTGTTTTATCTCATATGATTGTCTAAACTGTTATGTGAAATGTAGCCTGAAACGTAACAGGGAAACATCGTTTTGCCTACTCCTTGAATTTCACGAAACCGCTTCACATACATTCAATGGCGTAAATGGATCCCGAACGAGGTCGCAGTCTGGCTTTACAGTGCCGAACAACTAATGTATCTCGTAGGAATATTTAAGATATGCAAATCTGAAAAAGTAAGCGATGAGGAAGCTTTTATTGTAGCAAAGGGGAGATAAGCATTTTGCTGCATCGATCTTTAACGTACCCAGCTCTCGTTTCCATTTCGATTCACGTACGTTCTAGGGGTTTTAGAAAATGCATACTAAACGCCCGTGCCTCTGCGCTACTGCCGGCCAAGAGAACGCTATGATAAGACTTGCAACAACGTCCCATATATATTTGATTTGACTGGTCGTTAAATTTAGGCCATGGGGCCTATGTTTATGGAAAACATACTAACAGAGCATTTTGTTACTGCTTACGTAAGATTGCTTACGACACTGAAGTTTCCGATGTTTCAGAACCAGCTCTATTTAGATTAAACAATTTTCCGGAGCAAATTCATAACCATCAAATATCTGAAAGAGGCCTTAAACAATCTTTCCTCTTGAAGCAGACCAATTCTCGGTACGTATGGTACTTGTTCGGTTTTTAACGCCCATGTTTAATATAACTACGTTGTTAACCGACCTAGCTCATAGCAGCTACTTTTTTCTCGGATGTCTCTTAGGTAGGTGTTCTCAGCCAGTTGATGGCCTGGTAGAATTGATACGTCGTAGTCATAGTACCCATGATATTTCGCTGTACACAGATCAGCCGTATGTTCGAAATGGCTCTTCGTCGTTTGATGTGTTTTATAGCGCGACGAGTGCCGAAGGACAAACTAAAAGAAATTAAAAACAGAGGTAGATGATAGCACGAAGCTCCACTAAAGTCGGTCTTGGCAATCTGAAAACAATAAACGAGAACTTGCATCAACTTAGGTCAGCTTTGCTTTCCCATTAGTTCTACTGAAACCATTGTTTTACTAAGAAGTGCTATTTCAACCAAACAAAGGTACCGGCTCAGAAGGAGAACTTCCTAAACTTTGAGAAAAATAGAAAGCAGATACAAGAAAAGGTTAAATGCTTTCTGAATCTTTACATGCACGCACTTTTCCATCTTGATTGTATAAATAATATTTTTAGAGATTTCTTTGTGACGGTGCATCTGCCTGTTAAACGTACAGACACGTCCGGTAATGTGGGTTAGGTATTTGCTTCGAGTACGTGTGTTGTATGGGGATAGTCGTTTGAAGTAATAACGGCAATACCGGACGTGCGCTGTAAATATTTATTCGTTCAAGAGATTCGTAAGATAAATGTAAATATTTGTATTTCCTCATATAATTTATACATGTTTATATATATCTATATATAGAGCAGTCGTTGTACTATGATAGAACTCTATAGCGCCGAAAGTCGATGACCTTTGTCAACTAGAAAGATAAGCTAACGAAAAACTAACGAAACAATTTTGCTACATTTTACGATTCATGGAAGCTATTCTATAATTTTTTTTAGATGAATTTAGGGTATTCGCGATACGATGATCGTTTTATAAATGATCAGTCAGGCTTATCAGAAGTTCTACTGTAAAATACTTTACATGATTTAGTATTTATTTCTCCCTATATGTATAAATTGTCGATTCTTATAGAACTGCGACACCTTGCGCGTGCTTCGCTTTTCTAATCTTTTCTGCGCTTACATATCTAAAAGAGAGAGACACTCATTCACATAGGCATTCGGAAGTCAAGATACTTCAATGTGGACTCTGTTTACTCTCCAAGTTTACTCAGTCATTCCCGCGTATCCTGTCAGGAACGCAGGAACAAGCACTGGCCGACACATCACACACTTTTCAATGTGGACAACATATTCCCTATTGGTTGCTATGTGATCCTCATCTGTACGATCGTTTACCAAGTGTAGGAAAACACTGGACAATATTGTGCGATAAGTTAGAGATGCTGAACATGCTATCATGCTGTATGGGAAGGCACGGCACTTTAACATACGCCAAGAAGCACTAACGATGACGGACCAAGCTGAAACGTATCAATATTCCGATAGAAGGTCTGCAGCGGAGGCCAGGCTTCTTGGCAGTCCACTTGGACTTGCGGGAGGAGTTACATGCAGATTTGTTAAATGTAGACTTTGTACATAGCTGCCTGGCACGCTTAGCAGTGGAACAGAACAATTAGGTCGAAATTAAGTTGTGGTTGTATAATCTGGATTTTTTTATTTTTAATTTTTTATAATTTTTATTTCGTACCTATATACCTCTTTTGTCTCTTTGAGGTTTTAAAATTGCAGCGACTGCCTTGGATGCCCTTTGGTACGTTCCTGTGATTGCGCAGTTAGTTTACATGTGTGCCAATTAGACTTAAACACTAGATTGTAGGCCAAGCATAAACAAAATTGGGCCGAAACATTTATTTACAAATGCACTTGAGGGTAAGTTATCAATCAATACTTTTAAGCTATTAAGCACCTCATTTTCTAGCACTTCGCATCAGAATATACGTAGTTCGTTGCTTTTACAAAACATTATATAGATGCCTGTCTTTTTTCTATCTGTCCTTTCCTTACTACGATTTTATTTCGCTTATCACAGTTCTGAAATTGTGATAAGCAGGACGTCCCATACTTCAGAATTACGATTTGTCCAAATAAATTATTTAGCATAGTTCTCTTATTATTTTACAATAGGTTTTATTCTGCAAACTTTTTATTTGTTCGGCAGTCTTTCTGACATTGTATTTCCTCCGTACAGCTGGCTGTATGTCAATTGTTTCGATATCCAAACGACGAGGATCGGTGGTGTTCCAAACGCGACAAATTCCACCGCGAGCGAACGGATCCATCGAAAATCCCTCGAGATATCACGCGTCATTGTCTACTGTAACAGAAGCATTATTTTATGGACGCACTCGGGCATTATCCGAGGAACCATAAAGGGGATAGCTAAACGAAGGGATGTGAGACTACAGTAGCCTGTATATTATCTCTGCTTTGTGGTTGGTTGCTCACTGCAACCAAGGATGCATTGTCGCCCCCTTTCTCCATGTCATAAGCCGCAGGGTGCAAAGGAACCACTCTTTTGAAAAAAGGAAAAGCCTGCCTGGCTCTCATTACCTTTCTTTTGACTCTTTGAAGTCTTTCGCTTTAGCTCATCAGGAACTTTTGCGCTGACATCACTTATGGAGTTGCTTTCGTGTGTTTCGATAAAAACGGTACGGAGGCGATGGCAGACGGTGGAAAATGGCAACATGGCCACCCGACAGCTTCCACTTGCAGTGTAAACTTTGTCTTCTCTACTTTATATGCATTCAACTCTGTAAAGAAGTTACCGTCTCTCTTAGCACTGAAAACGGGACCATTTGAAGATAGCCTAGTGATGAGTCGAGGAAACCACTTGATGACGGCAGCCGTGGCAGAATTGCAACATGGGAAAATAATTTGTAATTTGGCTTCTATGAGCCATATACATCAATATAGTGCACAGAACTTTGTTTTCTATCAAGCTACGTAGTCGAATGTTGAGTGAGCTATATATCGTCCGCAAAGGGTTTGACTAATGTGAGTCGCGTACGCTCAAACTAGCTGCGATCCACTTAAGCTGAAGACAGAGCAGACCTTTTTAAATAGGCACCTTATTACTATAATTGTCCATTTTGTATTTACTTACCTACCTCGCAACAACCTTTTGCCGGTAGACTTTAAAACTTTAAAGCTTTATTGAGTACTAAATCCAGTGCTTGGCGTTAACGTTGAAAGTAAAATATTGAGTACTGTTCATGTCCTCCCTAGCCAGTCATTTACCGTAACTGTGACTGTAACATTGTCAGAACAAGGATCGTCGTAGGCCCCTGTCTTCGTTTTCTCCTATCCCCTAAATCCTTCGTCTCTGCTGTGGCCGTCTCTTGCCGTCTCATAGTTCTTGCCGTAACTTGTACCGGGTGCTCACTCAGGTCAGCACCGTTCTCCATTTTTAACAGAACTTTGCTAAATATAGCGGCTATATTACTACACAGAACGTCGTTGAAACCAACTGATGTAGCTCCAAAATACCCCGCTTCAATGGATGTACGGACGCGGGAGAACCCGCGTGTCAAAGCGTTAAAGCCAAGTGGCGGGCAGGGCGGCATCCAAGCAATCATTAGATGTCCGAATAGGTGATCTCACTGACACTACATGTTGTACATTAAACGGTTGTCGCGCGAGTATATTCAGTAAAAGGGAAGGCTAGCAGCTTTACCTGGTGCTTCACACATTTCTGTATGAAACGTAACCGGCTTCTAACCTTCCAATGCAATGGGCGCTTTCACTTTGGCGCGCTATAATTACTAACGGGTAGAGAGCTAGAAATGATGCATAGCTTCACGAAGTGACGATTCTGCGATCGTTTAGGAACATGCGATTGGAGAAAATGGGATAATTGAGATGGCCGAAAAATTGCCGTAAACCTATGGCAGAGCAGGAAGGCAATTCAGTCGGTGGGTAGCTGTAAAAAAAAACTGAAACATGTACTTGATAAAAATAAGGATGAAGCAGGGCAAGAATCGAGACCAAACGATAAAGATTGGGCAACAACAACATTTGAAAATAGGTAGCGAACATTTTTGCTTCATAAAGAGACCAATGCTAGTGTTTCACCGGGAAATGTGCTCACTTAGGGACAGCGTCACTTAAACAGGGTTCCACAAATAGAGAAGATTTAACTTTGATAGATACATTAGATACAATTGTAATGACTCACTCGATAAAAAATAAGACATCATGGTTTGCTTAAATGATAATGAACTTCTAGTTGATGGGAACGCTTCGCTGTCCCATGATTTTTTTCGTGTTTTTTTTTCTTATCTTCGTCGGCGTTGTTGCAGATGCAAAAAAGAGTTAATCAGAGACGCAAACATATAGGGTTCATGTGCAATTATCGATGTTTGTCGAATAGTTTGGCTGTTATGGTTTACTGACTGGCCCGTGCAACCGCATAGCGGGAACCTTGCGTACTGCGTTACGCATGCAACACTATAATAGTGATGGCGTTTAGCTACCGGGCAGTTACTATTCGAATTGAAATAACCACACGTGTATATTACTATCAATCGCCGATCGAAGTAACACTCGATCACATTACCGAAATTTGGCCTGGTACGGTGTACAGCTTGGAGCTCGAGGCGCAGAGACACTACGTTAAAATAGTTTCATAAACCTCCTCCATTTTCTGACAATGTCAGATATGGTCCGACTACTGCATGTCCTAGCTGACATCCTGGTTGAAATTGTACTGTATATTGTAAAATATTGTTTAATTTCAGCATATGCACTTTGTCACGGATTGCAAAGTCGGAGATGGTGTTTCAAGACAAATCCATCCTTTGTTAACTAAATCATGTTACAGTACAATCTTTAGTGGAATACTAATTTCCAGATGAGGCTTTTGAAGCTTCCATTCACTCACTCCCAACAGACTTTTACCACTGCGTATGAGCTGCTCGTAGATTAGATTTGAACTAAAATATGGTTTTAACTAGAACGTGGTCATTGTGCTACTGATGGATCATTTTCTTGCGTAGGGAAATGCGAAAATTGAGTGTATCTAAAAGGATTTTCTGCGCGAGAACCCGTTCAAGCTTGTCCTTTCCTCTGTCAACCGCAGATACGTACTATCTACACAGACCACGAGTTTACATTTCTGGTAATGGTATCGTCGAAGTACATTATCACCTGATCATGAGTGCTCCGCGCAAATAGACAGACCTTTCCGAGTGATCCTTTTGCAGAAAGATTTTTTGCAAAGAATATAAAAATCTTTTCATAGATATATTTATGATCAATATAAATTAGATACATTTTTGTTCAGATTTTCCCGCGCTAGTAGCTGGCTAGGACTGTTAGCTCAACAGGCCTTTTTATTTTTTTATCCTAGAAAACGATCAGGAGCTCTAGTTCTCAAGAATAGTCTGGGTCTTCTTTAACCGTAGCTGCTGGGTAATTTAATTGAATATTGAATGCACCTTACATAAAGGTCAACGGGCATTATAAAGCTATTTATTTTGTTGCTATAATTTTAATGTCTATGGTAGATCTTAGCGTCATAGAAGTCATACTACATGAACAAGGAAGAAATTAACATTGCTTCATAATTAATATGGCTGCTCGCCTTCCGTAGAATCATAGATATGTTGCATTTAATCACAGCCGTCTTATGAACATCTTCATGATGATACGTAATTATTACCACAAGGCATTTTTTTACATTACTCTATTTAAAATACGAGTAATGCAAAAATCGCTTCAAATTAAAATGAAACGAACTTAAATAAAAAAATAGTACAATAAAAAAACTGCTTTAGGCCATTATATAATATTGCAGTGTTTCCTTAATTGTAACAAATGCCATAACAGCTAGAAAACAACTGAGGTGCGTATGTTTAAAACGATAACATGTTCCAACGCATGCACTACGAGTCTCTGAAGTGCCAAAAGCTATGGCAGGACAAAGCGCCAGCTTCGTTTACTAAGCCAATTCGAATTTGCAAGTGTTAATGATTGTGAAATTGCTCCGAGAGGGAATATGTAAGGGCAAAGGTAAGAGCAAAGTATCCTATCTGTATTTTGAGTGTCGCTAACCATACCATCACGCGCGAGAGACATGAGACTTTTGTACTAAATCTGTCTTCTAAGACACGAACTGAGCTAAATTAACTTAATACTGGCTACGTTCTACTAAAAATACATCTAATTAATAGTGATAAAGAATCTCCGGGTGTAAGCTCAAAATCCGATTGTATATAGGGACACTTTGCTACTCGATGCAGAAACAAAAATTGTGTCTCCATTTAAATTTGAAGCCATTTTTTCAGGTAGAGCGTAGGAGGTAAGCGGAATTTTGAAAAATTTGTAAATCAAATAAAACGTCTGTACGCCACATTTTTAGAGAAAGTAAAAATTGTCGAATATCTATATTATTTTTTTCCACCTAAAATGTGTCAGAATGGATAAATTTTACGGTAAATTAGTAAATTCAAAATTGGAAAACATTGCTCTTTAATTTATTTGCTTCATTTCGAAATGAGAACATCGTAGCGACTTTCTTCAAAACCGGGAAAGACAAGTAGGATATTGCATAGCTAAATTAGTTGAAGTTTTTAAACTAAGTTACGCAATGAAATAGCCCACAGTTAAATCTGTGTCACTTCACCGTACTTACCAGCCAAAACAGTAGTTTTTTTGTAGCGTCATTTGAATAGGGACTTAAGAAGTTTAAACTATTAAATTATTTCTGCATGATTCAAAATCCCTCAAAACGTTGCCTGGCTTTACCCAGTCTTTCAAGTGGTTTCCGTATGTTTCCAAGACGCGCTAATGTATATATTATAGGCACATACTCTTTATTGAGCAGAATTTGAGGCGTACGCAAAATGCCGAGATTACCCTAGTAAGGGATGCAAGCCCTGTTTCACATTGGATTTATGCTGACAATGACCGCGTCTGATGCAAACCGTGTGTTAATATAAAACAAATAGGTAAGTAAGATTGAAATATAAATAAAGCGATAATTGCTGCCCTCAGGGTTGCTGGCTGTTAAGGCTGCCCAGCACTTTTTCCTTTCGACATGTGCGTAACTTAGTTTGAATTTTGCTATAGAATTTATCCTGTTGTTTTAATATTTACTTGCATGTCTTCAAGGACTCGGGAAGTGCAATCAATATGAAGGCAATCGTGCCTTTGGGACGGATTTTATCTAAAAGTGTCCAGTAACCTATACTATTTGCAGTAAATTGCTGGCTCCTTATTTATCCATATTGGTAATGTTTGCCTGATCTGTCAAAAAAATAATCTGATGTACTTCACTAAATGAGTTTCGCGGTTGTCAATCACAATCCTGACCGGATAACATTAATCAACAATTCACTAACGAGAGAAAAGTTTTCCCCTTCTGTAGTTGTTGATTAGCGCTTTAACAACGTTCTGCCCAGTTGCAAGATGGTGATATGGTGGGGCAGTATAAGAAAGTATGGTCACAAGAACTGCTAGGTTCTAATCAACAGAAGCAGCTATCTTGATGAAGTAGGTGTATAAGCACTGGGTACGTCAAACCGATTTCATAGTACTGAGACGTACACGCAGACACTGGACATGTTTTGTATGCCTTTGGTTGCAGTGCTTCCTGCCTAGTCATGCTCGTCTGCAGGTCGAACTGCCGTGTTTACGACCTGTGACACCCAGCTACATACGGTAATAGCCCGGATTTGTGTGACGTTAGAAGACGTTTGCTCCGGTGCTGCTTTTTTGGCACTAATGGTAGTAACAGTTGTCGAGCTAGTAGTATTAACTCAGCTGCCCTTTATGCGTGTCGGAACTCGGAAAGGCATGTCGCCACAAACTAACTTCGCCTGCTGCCGAAACTGAATTGGCGGCGGTTCTACTCCAAAGCCCATTTCCTAAAGTTTGTGGGGATTTCTGCCGCATAGGGAGAGCTTCACGTTAGAATCCGTCTTCACCGGTATCGTCACTTCCGTTTCGCGCTGCTGCGCTGCTCAGGGCCGTAGTCTATTTCGCCAGGTTCACTAATGACAGGGATTTGCTCTCATTCTCAAAACACCCCCTCGTCTCGGCGACTTCGTTTCCCTACAAAGTTTGTACACCTCCGAGAGTCTGCTTGAGCTGGCCCCGATTTCACGCTCACCTCCTACCCCCAGAGAATAACCGAACAGACTCGATTCAGTAGCGTAAGTTAGCGATAGTGCTTGGGTCTTAGCCGGCTCTTGTTGGCCAATCAGCTTTTCCTGGCCAAACGCTCCCGGCTATTTCACAAGGCTTATCGTTGTCTCAATCTCGTTGGTTCCGTTCGTAGGCGTTCGGTGCCGCCCGGTCTTGGCTTTCTTGTCTCCATTATGATGATTCGTCCTCACTTTGTCGATAGAATTTGCCTCTTTGTAGCAGAGAAAGCCAATAGGTCGCATCATACACCCACCCCATCCTTCGTTTCTCCTTTTTGTTCGCGTCTGGAACACTGTCCGTTGCTGAACAGCTTCTTTACGGGGAGCAACATTGGCAGGTCACTGTTCGACTATTCCCGCCGCCCGGCTGACTAAACGTTCAAACAACCATGGCTGTCTCGTTCGTCGATCCGGACTCGTTTTGCCTCATACCGATTCCAGTCTTCTACGATTTGCTGAAGAGCTCAATGCTTGCTTTATTTTACCCTTGGGATCAGATTAGATCCCAAAGCCGACCGAATTTTCCAAAGTTTTTCGTTAGGCCAGAAGAGTACAAGTAGTCGCTATACTAACAACTTTATCAGGCTTACGCTAGTAGGACTATAATAAATCTATTATCACTATGCTGTTTCACAAGATATTTATTGTGCAAATGATCGGTCTTTGGCCGGAAATTTACACGGAGACAAATTGCATTTTACCTATTCTTCTGAAGCGTCGTCGAAGTTTAATGCCTAAGGCCTATGCTACAGTCGCTCTAGGTATTACGGTAGCGATTGCTTGGTAAATCGGGATTCCGTATGAATAACAACGTAATTATCCGTGCCTGCTTTTAGTTATCCCGTTCGTCTTAATGTACAGTTTTGGTACATTTAACCTATGCAGTTTGTCATCTACACCAATAGAACTAATGCTTCCAACCGAAACATTTGATTTAGTGCATTTTATAACGAATTTTTGTGCAGTAACCGTTCCATTTTCAAGATGTCCACATTTCAAGATCTCCTTCCACGTACGTATTTAGCTCACAATCGCTTCATTCGGTGTAATTAATGATCGTAAATATTTAGGGGTGCCGTTTCTAACCATTTTTTCAAGGTAAGCAATCCGATCCAGCTGCGAAACGTATTTAGTGTGGGGAACGAACTTGTTGCACAAACGGAAAAAATAGCATCGGCATTAACCAGAAAATAGTTAAAACATAGTACTATCATTGGTAGCATAATCACTGCTAATTTATTTACAGCAAGTCATTTCATCAACACTTTTGTGTGTGTGTGTGAGAGAGAGAGGGGAGCGAGAGAGAGAGGAGAGTGGGGGGAGAGAGAAAACGTATCGCTTCATTGTCAGTCATCGTTTGGATACAAAATGTATTCCGCTGTATTGGCTCACCATTATCGTCATCTACATTTTTTTCATATTATATTACATACGCTTCTTCCCATGACCACGTACACACGCTATGCCTTACCATGACCTATCGCAAAAATAATTCAGCTTACTGTGTACATATAATTATATTTTGTCCGAAATGCCAGTCAGTTCTATTGTATACATTCCTTTCTCTTTTATATACAGGGTGTCCCATTATATAATGTATAGACAGTTTGAATTCTTATACCTTCAGCTTTTATTTACATGTAATTAATGTTTAAACTGTCTATATAAAATTTGTAATTTATCTTCTTACTGCAGATGTTAAAGATTTTCGCCGGCCTGTTGCTTTTTAATTACTGATTACGGTAGGCTCTCGAGTGACAAGTTTCAATAAACTTTCAAATCTTTCAGTGCCCCCGGTGTTCTGGCGTGCACTTCAGCGTTAAGGTATCCTTACAAGAAAAAATTTACTGGCTTCGCGTCTGAAAAACGTACGGGGCATTCTATGGGACCGCTTTATCCGAACCATCTGTCCAGAAGGTTCTCACAGTGTACAATTGCTCCGTGCTGTTGAAAAGAAAATTTACCATTTTCACCAGAGTCCCCTCAATGGCGCAGTGAAATAGGTTCTTGCAATACGTTCCAGGCACTGGCATTCACTGTGCCCTCAAATTAAATTACAGTGTATATTTTTGGGATACCCTGTATTTATATACACATATAGTAAATGTTATTTGTAGATCGAAATATAAATCGTTTTTATGGCTGCACACACAGAAGAGCAATTAAACCTTGGAGGCTATTGGGCCGAGTTTACGTATATAGCGTGTTGCGAAGATGATGTTGATCTCAAAATAGAATAATTTTACGGTTATTATCGCAGCTTATCCCCTATGATTTATTTGCCAACCATAATTCACATGTCTAATAATATATAGCGAAGTCGTATATTCGTGTGCCCAAGATCAGCCCATATATCAGTGTTTCGATCTGATAATTTTGTTTATTTTTAATATTGACATTTTATTATCATCAAACTGGCTATAGTCAAATAGATATACGTTTTGTTACAGCATAGGAAAATTTCTATATCAAGAAATTTTATGTTCCACAATTTGATCCCGAGATCTGTGGTGCTTATCCTACTAAAGCGTTTACTAATTGGTAAAGATTACCCCGTAAGAGCCCTATCTAAGGGCCGTAAAAGCTACATTGTCACTTTTAATTGTTGAAACGGTCATTAAATATCTATATGAAATAATTACCTTACTCTACAAAATAATTTCGTTTCTCTAGGGGCCATATTTGGTTACCAGAAGAGACATTCTCATATTATCCATTGAATTGTAAAGCATGGGATTCAACGCGTACCAGTCATGGACAGACACGTCGCAGATGTACAGCCACACGTTGTTTACCATACGCATAGGCTACAGAGTCACTAATTTTTTGAAATGATAATCACCTTAAAAGGCGTTCTGCGTTCATCGAATGAAATATAACGCGGCCACAGTAAAAGGAAGAGCGACGTTTGCATATAGACGGCGTAAAATCAGACATTCAACGAAGTCGCACTCGTACATCGTCACTGGCACCTCACAACGTAAAAATAATTCTATAAAATATAATAAATTGAAAAACTTCAAAAAAATAAAAAATAAATTAAAAAAAACGTTATACTGTTTTTCTAATTACTTGAAGAACATATAAAGCCACTAACGAAATTATATGCGGTGAAATTCGCCTAATAACCTAATACTCTTTGGTGAAAACTTACCCCCACACATTTTTTTTGGCTCATCTTACACTCGCTTAGAAACTTAATAATAATACGCTACCTATGTTCTAATAAAGGCAATTATTCAAGGTACTCTTTGAACCGCATTCTTGTAAACTAAATATCCTGAATTGAACAATACTATATACGACGTATTCATTCATAAATTTTTATACACATACTGCAATGCTCCTAAATACTTACGTACACATTTTTCACACTAATATTTTTCGATTATTGGTTTTCCGGCTTATCTTAAATCGTTCTAGTGATATATTTTTAAATTCATTTCTTTGTAAGAGGGCACGCGAAAGTTGGAAACTCTACAAATAGTGACTGTGGTTTGTTTCTCTATTTGTTGGTTTTTGTTGCCGGCGTTGAGCTTTCTTTACGGTGGGCAAAACATTGATCCCCCATTCGCTTATTGTGCGGGCTATCGAACAGGGCATGATGTTACTATTTTCTTGCTATATACCATTCAGAGGAAATGACCACTTATGATTAAGTCAATGTTGCTTGTGCATGTGTGAAGTGCCGATAGCTCCGGGCACCATCATTGCCTACCAAGCCTTTAATACCTCTACGTGGATGGATTCCACAGCGAGTCTGGCAGGTCCCGATCCACATGCAATTTCACGTCAACAACTTCAGGCGGAACCAGTTCTCTAAGCGATAGGGTATTTCTACTGGGAAAGTAGAAATCTCTGTTAACTTCAAGGGTCGTCATCAACTCTGTCGCCGTTTGCGTGTTGTGCCGCCCCTCGATCTCTTCGAGGGGCAACCCCGTCGCTGGGTCGTCCATATCAACACACACCGGTGCCAGGGTTAAGTTAATCGGATCCAAACAATTTTGCGCTGGCTTTGTGCACATAGATGATTCAGCCTCGTCAGTTGAGCGTTCCTGCCCATCAACATAAAGATGTTAAGTACAATATGTTGTTACAGGTTAAAGAAAACTAGTAAAAAAAATTACGTTTTTTTTAATGCCACTACCTGACTCAAATATATGTCCGGACACATGGGAAAACTACGTATGTGATTTAAAACGAATTTAACTAATCACAAGTTTAGCTTAGAGAATCAGACGAATCCCAGTGATACGGCTTGATCTTCACGATCGGATCTGCTGTCTTCACACAAATATCCAGCATCGCTGGGCAGCATGCTGAAGCCTGCAATCTCTGCCGGAATTTTAGCCAGTCATCGAAGCCACCGCGCGGGCATAATTTTTGTATTTTCTCTATTACCCATGGAGATTTAATTTACATAATTAATCTGTATGCAATGTGTGAGCAGTTTTTCTTTGCTGTCAAAGAAACGCTCGTTTTAAATTACCTGCATGATATCGCCTTAGCTCGATGCCACTCATCAACAAATGGACCACAACTGCAGTAACAATTATAATGACAGTCCATATCAATCGGTTGCGTCGAAGCAGACTTACCCTGTAGTAGCATTCGCGACCGCTAAAGTTCAGGTGATGTCACGTAGCCCTGATGGCGATCAAGATCAGGAAGGCCATCTGAAGAGCCAACAATGGCCCGAGGCTGTACAGCGTCCGAAGCGGATGCGATGATGAAATATCGGACGACTGCGAAAATGACTGTCGGGACATTTGCTCCTCGGCTGCAATAGGAGACACCACGTATCGATAATATACGTAATTTCAATCAGACCTACTACATGGCGATACTCACGTGACTCGTATTGCCTACGAGCGAAAAGGATTACGCACAACAGCAGCAATGAACGCTGTATGTTTACGAATCGACTTTAAGTTTTAGCCACAGTTCAGCACGAACAAAAAATTTCGTAGTTCTCTCACTCGCAATCTTCGTATCTATTTGGTCTCACATATCATCAGTCATACACATGCTGCTACACATCCTACTGATAGTGTTTTCGTTTGTCAGTCTCTCAATGTAGAAGGCGTGTGGTGAGCCCCGGACGATTCATGTAACCGTTGCCTACGCAGCAGTCCATTAGTTCCAGCCAAATGATCCCACATGTGTTTAAATTGTCACTGTCCTTTGCCCACTGAGGCGCTTCCTTAGGGAGACATGGGTGACAAACCTCAAGAGATATGTGGAATATATCTGTGGGTCTGAGGAAAGGCGGCGAAGTATTTTCTTAAAGGGAAAGGGCGTCTAGAAAAAGTGCTTTCGAATGGGTTCGGAGGTGGCTGCCGGCTTACCTAGTAACTGTCCATACGTATGAAAGTCGTTCACCATCATGCAGAAAAAGAAGAAGATATAGAGCTCAAGTAACCGAAACGAACGTACCATGAAAAACATGCACATGCACCGTCGCCGGCGTAGAGTCGATCGGCGCGCAGACGTAACTTCCTGAATGCTGTTTATTAGCATTATGGATGGTTAGTCGCGACACAGGCCGGCCGCTGTCAATAGCATTGTTCCAACTATGCTGTTGGGGCATTTGTTTCTGTTGTACAGGTGGCAAGTTAGTGATGTTGACTTTTGAATAGCGATTGTCGTAGTTGACAACACGATCTCCGTGATACCAGAAGACGTGTAGGGGCGATTGTGGACAATCATGAATCACGCAGGTGATGACCAGTTCACTTCCGCTCATTATGGATAGCTCGGTGCCTTCTGCAATCGATGCCCGCGGAGCTGAAATTAACGCCAAAACCATACGTTGGGCCAGTTTAGAAAGCGGCTCTGCTACTCATGTAGTAACTGCCATGCCCAGTAACGTTTTATTATTATATGTAATAAACAACTACGTGCTAGTTTTATGCTTTCACAAGGTAAACGCATAATATTCGCTTCTCTGCAACGGATTTGTATGAGACTAGTTAAAGCACAATGTATTTGGCCCCTGAGTCGAGCATTCGAATATAGCCGTTGTAACTGATCTGTAACAGGTCATACTTAAAGTGAGCTCTGTTCAACAGATAACACTTTTACAGAACAGAAGTTAGATAACACTTTTTGTCACTCGTTACGACATGCGTATAATGTATTGATAATGATTATATATAACCTTAGGTAAATTACTATCGGTGTATAATCGGTACACGTTCTTTGGATGGCGCTCGTTAAGTCTGATAAAATTTCGTATTTTCAGTATTTTGTATGGTGCAGTCCGATTTCACATTTTTTAAGCAAGAGCGTCTACGACGTACGACTATAAACTACCGAGCTGCTTGCCATGATGGCTTGCAGTAACCTGGTAAAATTTTAATTAAAACACTTGTCCGTTCTAACTCGACAGATTCATGCCTGTAGCATCAAAAGGACCTATTTGGAAAAGGCTTGCCGGCGATATATGAAAAAAAATCTACATTTTACTTGGTGCTTTGGTCTCGACAGAAGCGATAGCTCGTCACTGGACCCAACCAGCTCCATGTTTAGCTTTTTTTTTCCTTGTAGAATTGAACGCCCTCAACGACAACATAAACGATTCGATAGAATATCGTATCAAAGTGCTTTGACATTAAGCCCTGTTTAAGGCAAATGTTTTAGATTTACTGTTTATCCACCTCTCTATACTGATGTTACCGTTCATTCGTCCAAATTTTGTCTCAATCCAGGTCACATCATAACTCTTCTTCAATCACCTCTAAAATCTTCTCGAGACACCGGCCGGTAAAAGCGCCAAATGTAACAACGAAATGATAACTCTTTAATTACTGCCGGCCCCCAAAGCATCTCGTTGTAGCGTTATTATTTTGCGAGACTGAAAGGAAATTTCCTGCTTCTCTACATGTACTCATCTATGTACTTATGCCCTACTCGTATGCATACAAACGGCTAGTAGGCAATTGTTTATATTTTACCGATCGATCCATGATATACTCACACAGAACACTGAGCAAGACATGAGCGCTGAGCATAGGATGCTGTGTGTTGACTTGACACTCATAAATACCCGCGTCTGCTTTTTGCAGGCTGCGAATCTGCAGCATCCAATCTTCAGCTGGGGGCATCATTCGCGAATTCAAATCGGCGACACCATTGGCACTGCCTCTATCGCTGGATAACGCTGTTATGAAGGCATGCGAGTGAGGGCTCTCACCACGAACCGCAGAAAACCGCTCGTCAGTCGTGTACGTGACCATGCCAACGGTGAGGATATGATAGTCGGCCCGACGTAGCCATGTAACCTGAAAGTTGTTGTGTCCCGTTGACATTCTCTATAAACATCGACACTTTTATTTAACTGAAAACTTTAGTACTTCAGCCATCTATAATACACCCAGTAGGTAATCGAAATGCACGTAGAACAGAGTAACTTTGATATGCTTTAGTTACATATATATATAAAAACGACGAACATAAGGCAGCAGCAAAGAGCCGAAGTCTATTTATCTGAAATAAACTTTAGTTATCAAAAACAATGGTGTCGATGGACACGCCTCATTTTTGTTACGCTACATTTTCTTTATATTTCCTTTCCTATGAACTACATCTGCTCATCAGAAGCCATACTGAAAATAAAAGTAAATAGACATCTGTTTCATGAAATGCAATCATTCTCTGCGGATCGCTGTTGCAACGTTTACAAAAGCCGCTCGAAATAAACAAGTAACAAATTTTCCACGTGGGCATAAACTAGTATAATTAAGCCAGATGTTGTTCGCTGCCGATGGCTACATCTAACAGATTGGCTCAATGCGGTTGGAATCCATCCATTTGAGCAGAACATCGTCTCCTGCCCTTCGCTGCGTACAGTCTCGCTGACATGATACTGACCGTCTTCTGGCCAATGTTCCGCACAAAGCAATGAAGATAGACGGTGGCGCCAAGTTGTTTGGTGACGTTGGTTGGGGTCAAGCTGCGATCTATCGTCGGTGTGAGTAAATGCAGGCCGTTGGAAAGTATTCCCAAATTTGTTCCAGGTCCTCCCACTGGTCGACTAAAACTAGTCGTTTCCGCCGAGGCGACCCCATTAACGCTTGTCCTTTTTTGTTCACGGGTTTGCTCTGTTGCTCTACGAAGCCCGTTCCATCGACTTAAATGCTCCTGACCTGAAACGATGAGAAAGCGATCGGGAAGCGAAACGAGCAGAACAGAATTTGGTTAATAAGCGAGCAGTTAATGTGAAAAGTACACAAAAGTCCTCTGTGAAGATACACAACCTATTAGACGCGAGAATGCGTTAACCAGTTCGAACATGGCCAAGTAAATTTACACCGATTGTGTTAGTAGGGGGGTGAAGAAATTATTTTAGAGGTGTACGATGCTACTATTAGAAGATTATATTACAAGCATGTTTACTCCGTCCTCATTAACTATAATTAACTACTATTAGTATGAGTAATTATGTGTATAGGAAGTTCAAGAAATTTCATGCGAGACGTCCTATTGAAGTTTGGCAAACTCGAAAGAGCCTCCATGCATTTTTTCTTCTTGTTCTCTAAACACGTATCTATAGACGTGAATTTTAAAACGTAACAACAGGAGCAGCGATTTTCAAACGGTCATTTCAGAAGTAATTTAGCCTTGGTTAAAATCGCACACGTTCCTATTAAAAATTACTTGTTTAAATATCTAATTACAAATTTCAATATAGGATTTTCAACCTGCGCATTTTTGAAAGCTGTCAGACGCTGTCTCTTTACGCGTTGCTCGTAATGATACGTCGGCGTTATTATACTGCTATATTAAAATATGCTAATGTGGGCCATAACACTGGCAAAATAAAGGTCAAAGGAACATAGGTTAGTCTTCAATGGGGTAGTACGACACTCCGAACGCTATTAGTGCCTCATTAGCATTAACATCGAGATTAAAAAATGCTTTTTTTTTTCAAGGGATGGTTATAGAATGCCGCCTGCATCTACTAAGAATTAGGTTAAACACAAAAAGAAATAACTATAGATAGACTGCATCTAATTAAATGTCGACAAAAAAGCTGCATGTAGATTCGAACAATATAACTAATAGAACCCGAATATAAATAAATAATAATGTGCTAGTGATCAAAAAGGATATATACTGGGTTTTTTTCAGGAGCTATACTAAGCTTACCAACTTATATACTACCTAACTTCCATAAGTATACTCGTTGAAGGTGGCAAAGCATAACAATTTAGTGTGTCTCTATCGATTCGTGGCTTTTTACGGAACGTTCTATCATTTAGGTGAATGCTTCGATTCGGACGTATGGCGAACAAAACATTTTTATTGCGACAGCTCGTAATTCTATATATATATATATATATCTTGTTTTGAGCTTACAGGAATTGAAAAATCGGGAGAATGACGAGAAAAACACTAATGTACACGACCGCCTTTATCCAAATTTCGAATCCCACCTTTGTTCACTGCTTTTCTTTTGTAGATATATATACAATGTGTTTTCTATGCAAATATCACTCGTTTTGTGTCATTATGTTGCTTGCCTTCAACCAAGACATGCACCGGAGAACCTAACTAGCTTTATGCAATGACATTTTCCCTTTTTTACTGTCGTTCAGGGATACGCGAAAGACATGACAGTGTTGCCTTGTTGTCTTTACATTGTACCCTCCTCTTTTTACCATGTCGAATATAGCGACTCACCTAGGATTCAGACTAATATAAACCAGAGAATAACAAACGGATAAGGCGAGGCGACTTGTCTAATGTGCTCTGATGTCCCGTTCTCGGCTTCAACTCTGCGTATTAGCTCAAAGCCAACGTGGCTTACACATGTACACAGACATACGCACGCACACATACGTACACATACATAACGCATGTAAAAAGCTAGACAAGGGGTCAGACCGATCCCAGGATCTAGGTCTATCTTTGGCTGTCCGTAAAACCCTCTCTTTACTTCCGCCCCGGACTTATTGTGCATTTGGGAATAATGGGGCATCTACAATTCCCTGAACGAACGCGAGCGAGAAGAACGAACTAGGTATGTACATATGTACAAGGCCGATAAACCGTTGACACTCGAGGATAGCGATACAACACTCTAGCTGAAGTCTTAACCGGGGTGAGATGGAATTGCATGTTCACACTGCTGCCACGTCACCCATAGGCGAAACCCAGACTCACGGATCTATCGGCCAGGATAGTGGTTTTGTACTTGTTTTTGCGCCTTCAGCCTTTCTCACGAACGTCGACGAGATAGAAACGCTCGTAATGCAACCTCAATGACTGACTAGATAAATAAGGCGGTGCCTTTCTGCATCTCTTATCGGTCCAAGGACCTTAATATTAAAGACAATGTTGATGCTTTGGTTGCTCAGCTACTATGCTATTCTGTAAAAACAGAACCGAGTGACATACCCTATTTTCGAGGCCAGGCATGTCGTGAGTGTAAATATTTCAGCCGTTTGGGAGCTTTTGCGGAATAAAGGTAATGCTATGCGTTTAAGATCCACCCACATACGACTGTCGTCATTACATCGAAGTGATTGGATGTAAAGTCGCACATAGTAGATTATCATACAACTTCCTAATAAATTATAGATACTGTCGCTGTATGACAGGCTTTTCAAGCCGATTGCTGTTGTCGATACAAATCCGAACGGTCGGCTGAAGCCAACCCCATAGGTGACCATTGTAGGCTGCTGTCTATTATTAAATCGTCGAAACCAAATGCAAAAGGGCCAAGAAAAATGCAAATGATCGTGCAGCACTTCTACGACGGAGTACACAAATTCGTCATGAATGCATACAGCAATAGAGATAAATCAATAAAAACAAACAATTGCTATAATACAGGTAACGTTCTCGTAAGTATGCGTTAGATCATTGGCGCGCATTGCACATTTATTGTTTATTCCTTTATAAAAAAATAACAACGTAAAAACAAAATATTATAAGTAATTGAATAAGAAAGGCAGGGTGGATTCTTGATTTTTCCGCAAAAAGGGTGTGTCTAGCGAAAGTAAAAAGTAATTAGATTTCGCTTCCGGAGGCAGTATCCAAGGGTTGTTATCGACCCACAACACTCAACAGCTTATCAGTAGCAAAAACAAGCGCATCTATAAAGCTCGGCTTTAAACGTTCACTCCTCTCTAGAGCAAAGCTTGTATAATACAAAGTACGTAGATTATCGTATGCACGTGTCTGTAAATACTATTATACTGTAAACAGTAGGTTGTCGCTTGCGGTCGCCGCCCACGGCTATCTAAAATCATTAGGTAGTACCTCATTTAAATACTGGGTAGCTCGCTTGTTTCTGTCTAGTTTGGTATCTTTAAATAATATATACAGTTTTCAATTGACGGTTTGTAACTTCTGTAGTCTCCTTTAATAGCTGCAACTATGAGATAAAGCTATCCAAGTAGTTTACGATTATCAACTCCTTTCAGAGCTGACTACAAGCCGCATATAAAGTCCTATGATATGCCTTGAGTATCTCACTTTAGATGATGCTCGGACATTTGTTTGATTCCTGTTTTTTGACTACACCGTAAGTTTAGTGACCTGGCCGACCCTACACTGATCCTACATTTTTTTTTCCATTAAACTAGTGATCTTCATATAGCGTTATTGAGCTTACAGATGTCGATGAAGCCCTTATGTAAATTACCTGCCCACATGAACGGGAAGCTGACGAGCGATCCGATTTGCATGTTACGCTTTAGTACAAACGTGTAATAGCAACGCTTACAAGTTTAGCAAGCTTCAAAATACTTTCGTGTTTTAAGCAACTAAATCTTTAAGTAATGCTTGTTCACTATACGTATCTGCGTATTGAGCTGTTCAGTGTTAAATAAAGTTACTATATTGTTGAAATTAACGCAGCATATCTAGAAAAAGCTGGACTATACAGCCAGCCCGCTCAAGTCCTGAAAGAAGCCTAGCAAGTACTCCTTTCAGGACTTGAGCCTCCAAGTAAGTCAAATTTGAAGAGATTCAAATACGTTTCAAAGGATACACAATTCATGAAATTGTCCTATAGCCTAAACGCGAACGGAACAACAATAGAGGTCATATTTTATTCGAACTCAATCTGAGTAAACTGGTCAAAAAAAAAAACTTAAAAACCCGCACCGATACACAGAGACAGCAGTGTATAAGAAGTGTCGTTGAGTCAAATAGTAATAACCATTGCAGTCGCCATAGCACATATTATACATGTATATGGATCAAACGAGGCAGTCTGACGGAAGCCCAAGACATAATAATGTTGGTGATTCTATCGAGACTTCTTCAAATGCTAATGGGTTTAAGAGAACAACCATTTGCTTTCACTTTAATCACTATCGTGAATAAAGTCAAATAACTATAAATATATGGACACTTCTAACATTGTTGGAACGTTTACTCTATTTCAAAGCGCTCGATCGCTGAAGTAGCGAGCTGATCCACTGATCTGACCTTGTTCCGATGATGGTATCAGAATATTATTATCTACAATGACTACTTACAAGAGCATCCCTTACCTAATTCACGGTAGCTCTGTGTGTCGCAATTGCATCAAATAATAAAATCTATGAACTGCAAACCCGTTCATTATGTGACGATTATTAGCGCTTGTGGTTAGACAACTTACTTACTCGTAAGCTGTCAGTAATAAACTTACCACCAGAACAAGTTCACCTTCAGGCCGGTCTTTATCCTATTGTCGTTGAACATTATTACTTGTGTGAAGCTCTCAAAAGATCATCATCATTATAATTGCCCAGAAGAATCTGGACATATTCATACAACAAGTCGACTAAAACCGCCATCGTTAAGAACGCCAATGACCTATGTCGTCGCAACTCATAGTATCTCAAACATTGACGACTTCACTCCAGCAACTTGCTTTTCGTAAGTTGAAATCAGCCCTCTGTACAAACAAAGCCAAGCGCCCCTGTCTCAAGAACGCTCATGGCATACCAGTATTAAATAGAGTTGGGGTGATGCGGAAACTATTGGGATAGTGGCAAGCACATGAATATTTCACGAGTCGCGGCTCCTGGGTCGAAGCGGACACGCGACTTTTGTGGAACAATATTCCTCTCCTCACACGCAAACCATCCGTTTCAAAACCGATACCCTTGGTGACAATAGGAGCTAAACATTCGGCTAATCAGATGTTATGGATGTTAAATTCCATTCACCCATTGAGTGGCTTGCTAAAATCTTCCTTGGAAAGGGATATTTAAAGATACGCTCACTCAAGGCAAAGAAAAGCTTGCTTTTTCACTGATGAGTTTGGGTATACTTCAAAAGTGTTCGCGGACTTGAGTTCACAGCCTCAATGAGTATTCGCCTACTACTAATAAACTCAGTTTATTATTAATGGTATTCAAAAATTACGTGCTGATAATGTCACCGTATTCGTTCACGGCTACCTTGAAACGGTTCAACTAATTGTTTCACAACAATGAACCAATCAACAACAACAACAACAAACAAAAGTGACTAATGTTTTTTTCGAAATTAAGCACGTACATACTATATCTTAGGTAACTTTGTTTTAGTACGCATACGAACGGTAGAATCTTAGAACCAACCGCACTAGTAAGCTTTGCATAAAATGAATAAATCTACATTTATCTTCTAAGTGTTCGTGTCTCCCAGTTGTTGCTGCTGTTGTTGGTTAAGCTCGGAACTTAAATGACATAGTAGTTATCGCGTACTTGCTTCTACTATCCAGCACATGTTTCTTTGCTGTTTTTAGATGAACTTCGTTGGGGTAGCATTTCGCTGAAATAACCCCTATATGGCAGCCTCGCTTCTTAATACTAACTCGTGGGGTTCAACTCTAGTTTCAGGCGATGCGGTTTGAGCTTCTAACTCGATATACACACTTCTTGATCTTCCAAATGGAGTATTAGCATAAGGAATAAGTCCACAGATGTTTACCTGTGGGATAACAGCAACCTTCGGTTGGTGTTACGTAATCTGCTGCAAACCCATATGTTTACGTAAGATAAAAAGAAAACTATGACTCCGTAACCGTGCCTTGTTTAGGTTCATATAAACCTATAATTTGGATAGTGGCACTAGTCTTTATTTGAACCGTCTGTAAGCTCACCCTTTCAGTGGATATGGCCAGGCAATCTCACAACATAAAAGCAAAGGAGGGTACAAATTAAAATCGCACTCTGTATTCTGCATAAGCGAAGCCGAACTATCTTCTTGTTAACTATATATTTGTGATTCTACTGCTATCAGTTATTTCCCTTATTTCGCTTGAAACAACGGTTTTTTTGTGCTAAATTGTATTGAAATTGAAATCTCGCGGATTTTATCAAAGAATGCCCATGTACACATCCGTACGTAAATCTTGAAAATGCAGAATCTCTTTCTGTTGAACTTCTTTTTTTTACTATTCGCTCTAAATTATAGTTGTGCACCTGTTTCTAAAGAAATGTACATATACTGTTGATGGCAGTTAAACATGAGAGCATGCGCTTGACAAAGCAGCTCCCCTTAATTGTACTGGGCACGCGCAAACTCGCTCGACGTTCTGCTGGAACTCTTTCTGCTTGGCTAGATGGATTAGTTCTAGCTTTAGCCATTCTATTGTCGGTTACTCGCTAATACATTACAGACAACAGGAGCTAACAAGCAAAAAAAAAAAAACGTGCGTCGATGGCTTAGCGAGTTTGGACCTATCGCGAGTCACCTCAAGCCAACCGCTGTTGTCGCTTTCAATTTGCTACCTTCAACTTTTACCGTTCACCACCCAATTTATGGAGCTCCGATGAGTCTTAATGCCAGTCTCTAACGTAAGAACACAAGCCAGCAGCACTAGTCAACAAGCGATTCAGTCATAACTACTATTAGTTGGGAAATCTACAAGTAGAAGTTGTCGCAAGTTATTGTTGATGATCCTGGTTCGGTGAAGTAGAAGGTACCGACTCGCTTACTGCCGACACTTCATTTCGTGGCAGCAGCGATGTGTCGCACATTACTCTTTTCCTCTCTTGCTTCCGGAAGAGAAGCAGCGACGTCAACATTGGAGACCGTTGTTACTCTTTATCGAACTTGTGAGGTGCAGAAATAGAGGATGGGGCGGGGCGAAATCGTAGAGGCCCCGTTCCAGTGGTCCAGAAAAATATACGGCCTTAGTAAACGTGCACACGGTAATGAGGGGAAGAGAGAAAATGAAAGAGGGACAAGAGAACGGCATGGGGAAAAAGGACGAATGCTGCTGGCACTGAAGGCGTCACTGCGACTGACCGACCGACCGACCGACCGACCTGGCCGAGAAAAATAGACAAAGAACGTAAAGACTACTGTTGATAGAAAACAAGCGGAAAGGGGAGACCAATATGCTGCTTTTGCTTTCACCGACCTGCTTGTCAGTTATTTTGGACAGAGGAAAGGTTGTTGCATCCAAGCGGTCAACAGTGCGCGCATGGTCATCAGTTCGTATCGGGATAACAACAACAAGCTTCCGTTAACCACTGTCCTTTGGTCGGTCCGCCCATCCACCCCCGTCTTCGCTTCTAGTACCTTATAGCGTCAAGCACCATTGCAATACATGACGGCAAAGCACTGGTCTGGTATGGTTTCGGTATGGCATGGCCGAATTCGCCTGTGGTCGTTCGGTAGCTTGGGCATAGCCAAACAACGCATACAAAGAAAAACTACGGCACCAAAAGCCGCCAAACTGGCCATTGATGTCACTGCTGCTCTCTCACGTGTTATTGCACTTCCTACTGCACGATGGATCGTACGTTGGTCGTTCCCTGTTAGACAGATGAAGTCGACAAGGGGGTATCGATAATTTGCTAGGCACACCAGGCGGGAAAATTGAATACTAGAAGGCACTTTATAACAGCTATGGCTGTCATTACACGCAGTCATAAACACAGTTACCAAAAAACTTGTACAAGTTGTACAACTCACACACACTAAAAACTGTATTCAATAGCTTTGTAGCCTCTAATCGAATAAGCCGGCGACGATGACGATATCTGACGATCTTTTTGCTATCGGCTTCTGCAGGGTATCGACAAAATGCAAACACGAATCTGATTGATACGCTAAGATAGGGCTATATGAGCCAGTAGATGTACGTCACCCTTCAGTATAGCCTATTGGCAAGTTCAGTTAAGAACATGTTCTTTTACAAATGTCCCTATATATACGCATATAGTGCACGTTGATATATGGAATACAAATATTTTATCAATTGACAACTAGGTGTAGCCGTCGTTATGCGTTCTCATATACAGTAGTGCAAGTACTAATGAGTCCGTAAAATGAGCCTTTCTGGAAAGGACGTCTGTTGTCTCCGATTTAAGTGCCATGTGTAGTTAACGTTTCGTTTACAACTGATAGCTCTTTGCGAATCTGGAGGTTGTTCTCATTTATTTAGGAAAAATAAACAGGTGCGAAAAATCCGCAGGGATAGAGGCACGTTACAAGAACTGTCGTCGCCCAACCCTCCGTCACCCCACACCGATGATGACAGACAAACAAGGCCTTTTTTCCTATTAGAAGCCAACCTATTGGATAGACATTAAAACGCATCGTGTTAGCACAGTCTTTCACGCTACAAGTGGCATAATGCAGGCATATATACGGCGTAAACGAGAGTTTCTTTCGGCAATCTTTTACTTAGCTCTGCGGGAACAATGCGGCGGTCAGCATGGCTCTTCGGTTTCCCTATCTCTGAAATCCCGAAAAGCTGAGAAATCAGCATAATCTCGAAGGGTCGTAGCTGTAAGGCGACGCTGTCGATGAACTTTATACAGACAATACAGCCTGTGGAACATCCCTACCACAACCTGAGCTCAAAATCAAATCGCAACAGCTTGTTTGGGCCTACAGGCCTGGCTATTACAAGTAAACTTTTTAGACTGGTGTTATTTAACTTAAAAGAAAACTTTCCAAACGTTTATCACCCTCAAAGCGTCTATTTACCTAGTCCGTGATGGAAAAACACAGCTAGATGCATACTCTGAAAACCTTGAAGGTTTCAGATCATCAAGATCACAGAATCATAAGATAAAGAAAAAAAAAGATTCAGTTATCTTAATGATCTGAAAAGACACAGGCCTGCGGTTTTTAACAGGTGCGAGGAATTGCTTTGATTGCTTATTATCTGCTATGTATATCTGTGATCTGCTACATTTATCTTTTATTTAAGCAAAAAAAAATTGATTTCTAAAAAATCTGCGCGTCTATTGAAAGAGAGCACGCATAGTCCGTCCGACTGGCAACTAAACCAGAAGTCGCCAATTAAAATATGCGTACACCACTGTAAATCGTTCGGAAAGGCGTTTTTTATTTGTATTATTGAAATTCTGAATAATGCTCGAAATAGTACTGAAAATTAAGTTTTTTCTTGTTTTTCGCAATCGAATAATTTAGACCTAAAAAATTCGTGTTAACTTCGAACAAATTCGCTACTTAACCTGAACTCCAGTTGAACGGCGCTGGCAATTCTAGCAAAGTAAACCTCACAGAAGTTATGTCTAGGAGTTTGGATGAGTCAGAGGTATTTCTAATGCGTAATACCTAAAAACTGCGATTACTCCAGTAGTTACCAGTCGCACGATTTGGAAAAAGTATTCCAAGTAATGAAAGTTACTGACTAGATTTTCCTCTAAGAGTGCTATGTATAACATACAGCTTGTTATGAACTTCTTGGATACATCGCAGTACCTAGTGACCTTTCCAAATACATTCAGGTGAACTAGCCCTGTAAGAGTGATAACACATCGATTTTTATATACTTACTGGATAAAGTATATAAAAAAAAAACAAGGTGAACTAAAAACATGTATACAGTTTAAATTACCCTACGATCAGTCTTTGTTTATGTATAATTAAGATTTAACTTGAAGTCCCAAAGTTATTACCGTTCTGACCTATATACTGCTAATAGGGATGAACTACTGATTCAAACATTTTACTGTTAGTATTTGATTGTGACTTTTAGGATTTCCTGTGCTATCGATTTTCTAACGTTGACCTAGCAAATAGGAACGATAGATCTCTTTCCATCAGATGCAGATGGTGCGTTATGTTGAAAATTAAATAGTGGTTAAACAGATATTTGTAGTGAATTGAAATTAATAGCAGCAGTAACTATACCGTCAGAAAACAATGTAAAGACTTTTTAGACACCCTACGTTAAAGATAAACCGCTACGAACGTTAGATTCAAGTTATGTACACTTAGATATTGCACTACTAGCTATTTTTCGTTATCTTCTTACAACCCAACAGTACACTGGGAACGAACCCCTAATGCGTGTTGGGTAATAACACTGCCTTAAATAGGCCAAAACCTTGAAAGCAAGATAAATTTATGTATGAATGTCTAAGAAATGGCTGTTGACAGCCGGCAAACGATAAAGCGCTACATCCAAAAACCGCTTCATCGGTAATATGGATTTACATATTCAAATCAGTAATTAACTGTCCAGATACGGTAATACGAGTTTACCTGTAATGGCACTAATAATGCTAGTTAAGATATATTATTTTCAGTTTTTCTAAATAGAGTTTTTACTTATGGGCACCACCAGGGCAAACCCTATTTTGTATGGGCCGAGTGTGGAGCTCAACCGCAACGACCGGACACATTTTTGCTAAATTCAATACCTATTAATTCGTGATTCACACTCCGAATTAATCCAAATCATCGTTTAATAGTACTGCAGTATTGAGTGTGCCACCAAATTCTATTCTTTGAGTTTTGGGGAACTGTTCTATCCGAAAATAAATTCTATCAACAAGCACATTACGCAGACTAACTTAATAATTTCGAAGGAATATCAAACATATACCGAACCATGGCCCGAGCTGATAAAGGGGTCCAGGGTTTAGTGGATGAGAGTCCCACAGTACCGGACAAAGAGCAGTCATGTCCTGCCTACGTCCGGTCTGCATAATGCATTTGCCCTTAACCTCCAAAAAAGAAGACCAACTTATTAAACCCCAATTAATTATTTTTTTTTTAACAATCAACGACCGATAGTCTAGAAAAAGCCAGTTTATTGCTGTGAATTAGATCGAGTCGATATGATATGATATGGCACAGTTTCCTGATATTGTATTGATAATGACAATTTACGCCGTACGTGTACGTATTGATGTTGACGCCTAAAGCCTCGACACTCTGACGCAAGTCTATTGATACTGCTATATCGTAGTTACTGCTGCGGGCCACTATTAGTTATTGTCTGATATTTGGCCGAAAGTTATTAACTTGAAATTCTTCTGCCAAAGCTAGCCTAGCAGCCTTTAATGAAACGCATCAGCTTTAGCCAAGTTCCTATGTTAAGTTAGATGATGCTAAATTTTCTGACTTAATCCGATCGGACTTGTAACCGAATCAAAATCGAGACTTCTAAGTAAAAAAAATGAAAATGGACACGGCCTTCATGCAACAGCGACCTGACGTTGTTAGTTTATCGAAAATATTAGGAAAAAATATTAGGCGGTATTAAAAGCGCTTTGATTTGGCTTCTCTATAATGGAAGCTATTTCCTGTCTAGCAATCACTAAAACATATTTCCAGCTTTACTCACTCATCTGCCCTACGGCAAGCGTGGGAAGCAACAGCACGGCAATGACGTAAATTTTCTCCAAAAACATGGTGAATATTGTCGCTTGCTATTACAGATCCGGTGGTCACCCCTGACCTGATCGTTACTAATCCCGAGTTTCACTCATGAAAACTTTCCCTACTCACGTTTACCACCTCTCGACAAGTTAAGAAGTTAACACTTTTTGTTTGGAAAGAATGTTTTGAGGATGCTTCTTTCGGCTTGCACTGCTTAAAACCTGCACATGCACACGCCTGGTGTACAAACCGTATCCAATTGGGTGTCACTCTACATGCCAGTTTCAATTTCCTGATAGCTGATGCCCTAGTTGTGAGCCGTTTCGAGCTCTCGACGAAAATAGAAGTAAACGCTGGATCCACCAGGGACCCGTACTGGGTATCACACTGTGCGTTGGGTGGGGGTCACTCTCGCCTACGCTATCCTACTTCACTCGCACTGAATTTTAAACACGCTCTATCCTAAGCAAAGCACGTTATCCCGGCCGGGCGGCAGTAATTTATCGCTGCAGTGGGAGCTTCACATTTTGTAATGAATTCGGGTCGAGTAATCGTATCTGAGACACCACAACATCAGTGTTACAAATTGACGACGATCTTATTATAGCCTAATAACCATTTTATTACGCGTTGCCAAAGTGTTCGCTCGTGGCTGTTCTGTAATGCTATCGATAGCAGTAATAACGTAGCTGAGTCGAATAAATAACGAAACACACAGGTTTACTTACGAGCCCACTAATCGCTCTATTAATGATCGCAGTGTCCCGGAAAAGAGCGTAAATGGCCAATCCAGATTTCCTGCGCTTTAATCGATTACTCAGTCCTCTTTTGTATGTCGACAAACTTCCTTTCCTGCTCCTTGAGTCGCTGATAGCTAACCATCGACTGAGCTGTGGCTTTAGCTTGCAACGAGACAACTTATGCGAGTACATCAACTTTTCGACACCAAAGAAAGTGGATCATTTCAGCTAGGGCAGCGTGTATACCGCCAGTTGCGTTTGGCAGTATCATTGCGGTGTTTCTGTTAAAACATAAGCACAAATACTCGATACAATTTACACTGTCCGCACGAACTTACGCAAATTCAAATATGTTACGTGTCACTTGGCTTCTATGAGTCACTGTTTCCGGTTCCGTCGTTTCGCAGGTCCGGGAGACGTTTGCAGGACAGGAATTGACTGCACACTAAACCCGACTAAACAGACTGTAAAGGAAAAACCCCGTATGGTTACTTTTTACTACCCTCCTCCTTAAAAGGAAAGGGCCGCCGACGAGACGTTGTCATCTCGAACAGAGAGTTGTCTTCCATTCTGCCAGGGAGTTCTCTGAGTCCCTGGCTGGCGTTTTGCCTCCGGCAGCAGCGGAGGACGGTGGCATCATCGTTCCTCGAAGTCGCGTTAATACAGTTTGCGGTATCCTCTATTGCCTGCGTTAATCCAGCCTTCGAACAGAGACGCGTTTCAGAATAGTAAGGCCATTCCTGCCACAGAGGCTAATTTTTGCCTTAGGAGTGGCTTGTACTAACATTCACTAGTTTGAAATTATCCCATCGTAAAGTGTGAAACAATGAAGCTATCCTACTTGTAAATCAGCTGCACGTCTCCAATTTTCATCAGAGTTTTACGGGCGACTGTTAAATAAACAAACGCTTACCCTGTTTATTTTTGTCAAAAATTTTTTGTGAATAATTAATTTAAGGGTGCAACTGGAAGCATTATGTTCGACTCGAAAATAAAATTATAATCTGCGACGCTGGGGTAACAGGCGGGCTTCTAACTCAAAAGAATTTCGGTGCACAGAACGAAAAAGATAGGCTTTTCCTCAACAAACCGGCAGTGCGAATACCCACACATATAATTTACTGATGCTGAAATGGAAAACTTCCTCTAATGTCTTCATTTGTTACTCTACTTGAGAACAAACATAGTAAGATATGAAAATCTTCAAGCAAATCATTTACTACGAATATTCAATAAAAAAGTATGCACAGCTATGGTACATTCCAATATGGACCCTCGAGCTACCATATCATGGTATGCGTGTTGTAATCAGGCGTTCTATCCTTGCCATGAACATAACTATTCGATATGTCAAGTTTAGCTATTGTATAAGTGTGTGATTGAAACATGCCGATCTTCTCTCACAGCTATACTATACCGTAACGACAAATAAAATACATAAGCGGAGCGACGTGACGAGCAAGTGTGCAAACGGTTATGCAGCGCAAACCTGTCGCATCGCGGTCTTATTAAATGTAAGCAAGAAACACCGTCGATAGGTCTCTCTATTACGCGGCGACTGCTATGATACATTGATGACATAGCCTTCCTCGCTTCGCGGCTTCATTTGCATCGTTCAGTGTTTTGCATAGGGTCGACGGCCTAAGTGGCTCTTTAACAGAAAGCAGATGACTCATTTTGTTACCATGAGAGTGTTGGCACCAACGACGCAGGACATCAAAAGTGTCAATCGGAATGGTTTTTTTTTGCTTGTTGTGGCTCGTTGAAAAAATAGAACAATCCATCGGCGCTGTCGCACGCTATGGTCGGGCGCAATTGTCACTTGTTACCTTATCTCGCTTTATTGGGCTACTTCTTGTATCAGTGCGTCATTTGCGGCTGCTTGCTCGGGCATCGAAGCCTTTATGAAATAGTTCGACCGGGCATATACTCACAGGTGTCCTGCTAAACAAAATGCGAGCGCTAGACGCTTGCCACAAGTTCATCGAATTAAAGCTCACAAAGCATTGAAGAATCCCACTGTCTCTTTATGAATGTTGCGCATGACCCCCTCTGTGAAAGCAATTAGGAGTAAATACTGAACGTTGATCGACACGGTCAAACGCTATTGTACGCATTACGATTATAGCTTCTCCTCTACGCCAATCATTCTTTTGATAAAGCGATTACATAAACAAAATTTTGCAAAGATCGCTGCAATCGAACTTTAATCGGTGTAGACGCATTTGACCACAGCTTCGCTTGATGAAGAACATCAGAATTGATGAACTTTTATCTAGTTACCTTTGGACAGCCGACTTCAATAAGAGACGTAATCGTTTTCAATAATTTGCCGCACCCGATGACGGTCATGAATCGCCAGGTGCGTTCCCCAACACGGATTGGCCCTCCACAGACAAGGGCTTAATTGTGAGAACTTAATTTAGACTAGCAGACGAATTGACGATGATCCGTCCCAAAAGTCCAATGCCATCACTCAACGCTAGTGAAGTACCTGCAATACTAGAATTGAACGCAACGAACACTTGTTCCATGCACACTTTAGTGCCTGCTCCCAGCAACGTATATATTGACTTAAAATAGTAGCAGTTCCCACATTTATTAGAACCGACTGCCGTAACTCGGAATAGGGCTCATAGGTATTATTTAGAGGTTTTTTCAAATCGATGTTGAAATATTCAGGTAAGCTTCACATCATTAATAGCTGATACGTGGTAAATATTTAAGTCTTTGGTTATTCGTGACTATATATATCGAATGCAGAGAATACAGTTCTCTGATACCACTCAACATATATACTCTCTATAACTAGAAGCAGAAGTACAATTTCGTGCTTGCGTATCACTTCTTGTCGAAACAAGAGCGTACGTAAAAGACTGCTGTAAGACTGATGAAGACACCAAGTAAAGGTGCTATTTAATCCAAACAAAAACTAGCTATTCGTACAATCATTTCCTTGACGAAATCCATAAAACAGCATTTCCGCGTAAAAGTAAATTACTGTGATTACGGCAACGATAATAATTCCTGTCGGCTTAATATTAAATTCTTCGAAGCGCATCTTGCGGAGTATAACCAAAATACCTAACATACAAAATAAAAACAAGGGTATAGTTAGTTTACAAAATGAGTCCAGGCCAAATGGAAATTGCGTGGCGTATGCTAGTGCCCATTTGCATAACTATTACCAGCAAAAAAAGCAGATCCAGCTGCAACAGACTGTCGCCGTAAGTCATGGGTGTGCCTGTACAGTCCACCAGGGAAAAGTCAGGCGGGAGAATTGAGTTCAACAAAAGAGAAAGGGATTTCGGTGCCGAACACGTTCGGGCGTAAGTACACACTCGTAATAGATATCAGGCCATTTGGTATTACGAAATGTTACGCGAAAATAAATGGCCAATGCTTTCAAATATGTCGAGCTCTCGAATAGCTTAGTGAATTTAGGTTGGTTACTTGATGACAACAAAAACTGAGAAGAGCAGATTTCGTTAACGGCCTCAGTTCCCATATTCTTCGTATAAAAGTTCATCTACATATACTACTGCCAACTACCTCAAACGTGCCATCGATAGAGAAATTATGTAAGGTAATGCAAACCACGAGCACAGGATGTCGAGAAGCTTTCGGAATGCTGCTTTCAGGCGACAAAAAGACATATCTACCATACGCCAAAATATCGTTGTTCTACCTGATTTGATTTAAAAGTTACTTAAGGTTTTATATATCCACAGTAGCCCTGGGCGGCTTAGCTTAATAGTTTTATAAGGGGTCTTTGAAATGTTCGACGGTGAGCTACTCGTAGTAGACCTGGAAATGATTGAATTACTTTTGAAACTATTGAAAATATTATGTGTATCAACGTAATGCCTTGTTTACTCGTAGTAATAAGTGTCATATGAAGAAAAGAAGATCGAAATGTCTTAGACCCCTCAATGTGCAATAATTCTAGTTTCGTGGTCTAATTGACGACATTGTAGAACCTGTAGTATATCGCAGCTCAGAATGCTGGTCAAAATGCGCTGTCAGCTGATTGTAAGAACTCATATAGCTCGGAAATTACACGATCACGGCTCAATATCAAAGCCGAAGTTTTCTAACTCACGTATCATAATAGTCTTCATATGAGCAGTAATTGTAGAGATATAAAAGTGTCTCTAAATTATGACTCCAGTTCATTAATAAAAAGACTTCTAAATTAAATAGTTTTTATTTTATACACGTGTCTTTGACCTGTATAAAATGTTACACTCAGCTTGTTTAAATATATTGGAAAACAGAAAAAAATCCTTTGTTCTATCTTAAAAGCATCATTTAAATTTTCCCGTCTCGGAATAATCGCCTACTTACGTTCGTTTCGTAAAAAAACAAGCCCTGTGCTACACACAAGCAAAATTCCATGGCCATATAATAGATCTCGAGTTTTTCGGTAAAATTGAGTATCCTGATATATTCTACAATTCTCCTAAGTAAAGCAACGAGTGTATATGAAATTTTGAATGACAAATAAAATCAGCGGCTCCGATACTCTGCAGATATTGCAGGGCGCCTGAAGGAAGCAAACGTTGAGCAAAGTGTATGTAAGCAGGTTTGCCAAAGTATTTAGGAAGCGGACAAGAGTTTATCGAGGACCATACTTACCCTGGAAGGTCTGTGACAGCAATCACGGGCGAGAAAGGGCCAAACGACTCATGCTTGCCAATCTCAGAATTACCATAAGAGAGTTAGCAGAAGAAACGGAGATCTCAATTGGCCCACCCAGGCCACTTTAGTCGATCGTTCGAGCACCAGAGGGCTAATCGAAAAGTTCGTGCCGAAAGAGTTGAATGTCCAGTAAACGTGCACCCGTGAAGAATGATGTCAGAAAAATTTTTTGGCGTCATTACGGATGACCAGACATGGTTTTACGACTTCAAAGGAAAGATCGAAACGCAATCTTTTGAGTAATGGTTCAGAAATAAACCTGGACTGAAAAAAGCTGCGTGCTCCACTCCAAGACTAAGGTGTTCCTCACGGTCCTTAAGATTCTTTTTAACCGTAAGGGAATCCTACACTATGAGTTCATGCCGTCCAACTCTACGGTCACCGAGAACTACTATCAGATAGAAGTCTTGCAAAGACTGCGTTTATGATACAAAAGACTGAAACTACGGTGCAACAAGTCCTAGGTTCTCCATCAGGACAATACATTGGCTCACACTCTATTACTCGTAGAGCAACTGTGGTAAAAAAAACTGGACCTGCCTATTGTCCCTATCCATATTTACTAGGTCTAGCCTTTTTTTTTCTTTTCTCAAAGCCAGAAAAAATCTAAAGCGAAAATATCCGAAAGCTATTCCGATTATCGAAATTTTTCAAAGTATTTTGAATGGTGACATAAATGTGTTGCGTCGGGAGAGTATTATTTTAAGAAAAACAACTTGAATTAAAATGATTAAATAAACGCCTTGATTCATTTTGTTAAAAATTTGTTAAAAAAAAAAAGAGTTATCTATTTGTTGAATGTTAAGTTATTGTTGTCAGAACCATTGCACTATGATGGCCGTCGCCTTCTAATTTAAGGATTAATTCTCCTTACGATTTTCCACATTCTTAAACAATATTCGTGCTGGATCTTGTATGGGCTGCATGATACGTCTGAACCTCATACGTAAATCGTCTTGTGCAATCTCCGATGGGTAGGGTACGATATGAAATAATCCCGTATAGACTTCACATTTGTTCACCGCGATCTTCATTTATTTTGGTCCAATACCGATCGATCCTTTTTGACCTGCCTAAATGCGCAGAATCAACGTCAAGATGGCACCTAACCTGCTTGTAGAGAAACGAATAGTAAATACTTCCTGGCAGAAGATTCATATCAAGCAGCGGAGTTTATGTATAGTACGATACAACAATATGATAGATGAAGTCTCATATGTCTTAAGTAACATGGATCGACTTTTTGCAAATTTGCCCACTGTGTTAAAAAGCTTCCATAGCAGCATATAGCATACAAGTCTTATAATATATACACATCAGGTTTATAGCACAAATAATCGTGGCATTAATTAGAAGCATCTTGAGTAAGCGCAGCTGGTCTAAGGAGACAGGATACTGAGGAATAGACAAGTACTGAATCAAACGAGGTCATATCTTCAAGCCTACTGAAAAAACGGCACTAGTGGCGCCACACATTCTCGAAGTATTACGATCCGTATACTTACATGAAAGAGTGGTTGATTCAGATGAACGACATGATAGCTTCTAAATACCGCATATCTTTCGGACTGCTATTCTTAGCCATGTGCTCTAATAGTTTAATTATGCTTTCAAATTAGGCCACTCAGATTGGAAGTCCGTCCTGGGACCTGGGAGTTATTTTTATGCAACTCGCTCGTAACGTTGTAGCTCGACCTTATTGTGTAAAATGCCGTACCAGTATACGGTGCTAACTCTATTTACTCAAGTTGAGAAACCGCACCACGGAATAAAAGGAAGAACATGAATTATATATCGTATTATTACAAGTATATCCAATTCGACAATGTAAACAACATTTAATTAGCTGCTTCGAATTGCTTGCGGTGCGGCTACAAACAGTTTTAATATTCCTGTATAACTTTACTGTTTCAGATTTTGCCACCACTGAAGTGTTCGTATCGGTGCGCGTTGTCCTCACTCTTGTCTGAAGAATAATTTCCCTTTTGTAAAAAATTATTCCGCAGTTCTTAAGGTATAAGCTAAACGATATTCAAAACTCTATATGTGTTGCCTACCAAAAATTAGGAAGATATATGTAAAAACGGTTACCAATGTTTCTATTATCGCTCGTGTCACTTTGCGCTCAGATTAACCTGCTCGATACAATAGGCCAAATGCTGTGGTATTCAATAGAAGCTGCACGTGAACACCGGCATCTTAATAGCTGTTGAGGCATATTTTGCTTGGCCTAAAGGGTAGCCTGAACGATCAAAAAAAGGAAGTTTCGTTCTCATACCTTTCTAAGCTCCGTTCTCCAATTCACCTTTCCCACAATGACCCCAGAAATTCCTAGAGCACTTTTTCGTTTCGCTCTATCTTGACGTTATGGGGTTTAATAGACGAATGCCATTGAGAAACAAGTCTTGCTTCGTTACCTTCGTTTCTAACAGATGGCGCCCCATTTAGACTCAAATAAGGGGCCGGCCCTGATGGGAAATATAAGATGAGGTTCGAGATTCGGGGCTTGTCGGACCTGATCGCATCTGGGGTATCCGATGTGGCTGTCGCCCGGTCTCGTTTAGTTCCCACTTAAAACACTTCTATTTTGGCCGTGGCTCGGTGATTTCGAACCTGCACACACATTGTATCACAGCAATGTTCCTTTAGTAACAGTTTCAATTATGCCCGTCAGCGACCGTTTCCGTTTCAACATGAAGGTTTTGAGCGTTACATTCCAACAACAGAGGTAGTGTAACGTACCATTGGCCGCGAAGCTAGCTTAGAGTAGGATAAAACCCTTAGCACAGGATGTGTACCATTAGAAATAGGGTAATATTCTATTAGACACACGTGACTGACCATACGTATGAGTCATCTTTTTAGGTCTCACTACTATCACGTATTATCCGTACTGCTGCTATCATAAATTATCCACCTGTAGTAGTTACCCGAAAAAAAAAAACCCATTTGTTGGTCATTTATTGTGAGCGCAAGAGAACCAGGCTATGAAAACTTTTATAGAAATAGGAACGGAATATGAACAGACGAAAAACGCTGCTTATAAGCGTGAGATAAGTAAGTTACTACAGCAAATTAACGTCTCTCTAAAGCGGTTTAAAGTACAATAATCGAGCGAAATGCCATATGAAGATTCGAGATACCGTTAAGATGAATGATCCCGATCCTAGAGCCTTTCGATTTAGAAAATTGTAACCACAACACGCACTGTGAATCTCATTTTCAAACATTTAGGGTAATACATTTTATAATTCTCTTAGATATGTATCCACTGGTTACTAAGTAATACCATGACGCGAAAAATAATCATTTATTACCAGGTTACTGGATTGATGAGAAAGCTAGGTTAAACCCGACGCTCAGTCTCTTAGATCAGATATGTTTTATGTACAATATATAATGGTAGGAGATTGCTCGCCGCGTTTTCTTACTGTCAAAAAGTACAATGAACTCGATATCCACGCTAATGTTCGTATTGCGTCTACTTTGTAACTGAGAAGTTGATGGTCGAAAAATCCAGTAGATGAATGGGTCAGGGCTTCTTGCTCCACTGGTCTACGAGTAACTTTCACTCACGTACTTGACAATTCTAAATCCACTTTTGATCACAATGCGTGCGACGGCCGAAACCACCGCTTTCTCAATTTCCGGGGTGGCATCCAAGCTTCACCAATAATACAACACAGCTTAGACAGCAGAACGAATGTAAGAGCAAGATGGCAACAAGTAAATATATTTTATAGTGCACTTTTGCGAGACAGTGTCCCTCCAAGACGTTAGAGGGAGCTTCGAGGTGGGTACAGTCACGCCAATTATATCCATTTTGCATCTCTGAAGTAACGGATACTTCGCTCAGCAATTCATCAGGAGTTTTGCACAAGTAAAACCATAAGATAACGAAAGAAATAACAATATAATTAATAATTGTTGATCTATACAACTTTTGCACGAAACACAAAGAGAAATTCACACAAAAAGAACAAAAGAGTTAATTCCTTAAACTGTTTATTTGAATAGCTAAACATCGATATAATCTTATTCATTGTGTAGCAACAGAAATTTAGCCAACGGTCCTTACGTTCTGATCATATACCGTGTTGTTCCGAGGACAATAGGCCAGCCTCGGCCTAATACACATATAGGTTAATACTGTAACAGGCTTGAACTAATTTCTTTAAAGCGTTAAAGGTAGAAGTATAAGTTATAGTAGGATAGTGCTGATTTAATGAACGAGTCACCTGATTAGACACAACATCGCGTTTACCATATCCTTACTTCATTCATACTACAGTAAAGATTACTCTGTTAGCTAGGCCTTGCAGCATTTCTCTGACCAGTAAACACTTAAAGGCGGAAAAAATTGTGTTTACAAGCAGCAATTATTACTTATATACCTTATTTTTACGATAGTATTAGACACTGGGAGTTGTAGAGCTATAATTATACGAATGAAGCGAAAATTTAAAAAACATCTTCAAGTCTCACAACTTTTCTCTGAAAGCGTGTCTATATCGGAACAACTGTGGCCGCAATTATGCCATCCTCAAACAGCGGTCGGCTTTTTTATCGGCTTATATCGCTTACGCATTATCATATGAGAGCTAGGGTTACATTTGAGGTTTTTTTAGCATTTTTTCGAGAGACGCCGGTGCTGTTTCATTGCGCTTGCCGTGGCTGATTATGACTTAAGCTTTATCCTGGACCGAGGTCGCATTAACTATAATAGAAGCGACATAGTCTTAACCAAAATGTACTCATTAAAATTTTCTTAACTAAGACAGCTTTTTTTTTTCACCTCATCATGTGGGAGGCTTTCATAGACAGCTAGGCTATAAGCCTTAGGAATTTCCGGCTACCGCTACATGTTTATCTTTAGTCTTAAAAACCAATTATATCCATGGAGATCACTGGCTTACATTTGAAAAATACGTTAATAGACTTAGCTGGCCAACTCCTGCTAGAACCACGAAATACTACATATTCTAATTATTCATACTACGGTTCACATATCCCTGAATATATTATATAGCATATGCTATTCTACTCTGTCATTTATGCACGCAACTGGGAACAAATGGCCACCCACGTAGCTAGGTACGCACTATTAATTAGCCACTCTCGTCTGGCCTTATCTTCCCTTTTATAGAGAAGTTCTGCTTTCAGCCGAACATTTCAACTCTTTCTTTAAACCAAAAAAAGAACATACAAATATTGTCGAATGAACGCACGGCTTCCTACGATACTTCCGTTTCGTGCCTATATTGAATTAATATCTTTCCCGATTCAGAATACCATCCCGAGCCGTCGGCTATGTGCTAGTTGGACTGAGTTCAATACAAACTGAACGTTATTGTTCTTAACGGTAGCAGAAGTCGCAATACTGATTACTGCCAGAAATCCGGTTACCTTTGGTGCCTAACTATGAGTGTACGTTGATAATGGTCCTTCTGGACTTTCGTTCCTACCGAAGCCACCTCGCCTGGGCCTATCTAATTCTTTTCCGTTGTGTCCTTCTTATTCCTAGTACGCCTTCTATTCCTTGACCACTATCCTTTTTCGTAACAGAAGTGACTACAGCCTTAAATGTCTGTCCCAAAGTTGAGCTCGACGATTAATTAGTCCCGACAGAGTAAACCCGATCGCTGACTGTCGTTAGCCGTTGCGGCGTTGCAATCATTGCGCTGGCCGTCAATGCGCCTCACAGATGCGCAGCACACCGCCGTACCGGCACCCAGAGGCGAACAGAATATGTGTAAGCAAACGCTGTACGCGCACAAGTTCACATGCGCAAACCAGCCAGTAGAGAAAAAATAGACCGCCATACATTGTCAGAGATGAAGCATCTCCGCAGATAGGGAAAACAGAGCGGATGTCGGCATAGTCATTTGCTGGCGTCCCGCTGATAAACGAACTAATTCGATGCTTCTCAAAAGGGCAGTTCTTCTGTACATACGAGAAAGTAAATAAACAAACATTTTTGTGGCAGCTGATCTGCTGACGCGAATGGTCTTTGGATCCGACTGCAATGTAATGTATATACGTATATCCAGAGGACGACGCCCCTTCGCCCCCTAGACGATTTTCTATGTATCATGCAGTTTATTGAAAAATGTAGAGAACATATAATAATGACCATCATCGTTGATTTATGCCTTTGTTAGCTACATATACAAATTGAATATATAATAATACAGTAGTAAGCTGTCGTATAAGTATAGTCTATAATATATAAGAAAAAACACGAAGTCGATAGAAAACAAGATACGGTTATTCAAATTATTCATATTAATATTTATGTAACCTAGATATAAATGTATATTGCGAAAAATATTTTGCTGTGCCTCTAATAATATCATACACTATTAAAAAATTAAATGTCTAAAAATTGTTAAAAAATTGCATACATACTGCTGGAACTGTCTGTTCTGGTGCATTCCCGCCACTACCTAATTCGTTTTTGTTAGGTTTCGAGGTAAACACACATAGACAAACCTAACAAAAATTGCGAATGATCGTTTGGATGAATATAGCTTGTTGACTGTAACAGCAGTTTTCAAAAGCTTCCTTCGTCAAGAGATTGTACGTAGAAATCAAAAAAAAAAAAAGTGTATGCGATCTTACATATCTATATACTTTAGAATGGGATTCCTGACCAAATATGCCACATGAACCGAAACTTACGGTATACATACATAATCTAGGGGTGCCCTGAAAAAGTCATTGATCACACCTATGTATCCTATTGGCTGCTATCGAGCTCTTAATGAAACGTAAATAAAAAATGAACGATGTGTGGCGCCAAACCAGTCCGGCTCTTCGACCGTACATGGAAAAGTGGCATATAGCGGAAAAATGGAAACGTAACTCAATCGGATTCCCATACAGTGACGAAGGAAACGTGCAGTACACTCGGCTTTAACCATCACGCTCCCACTCGCAGAAATAGTTTGTGTCGAGAGAGCTTGCTGCATCTAAAGCTGGGAGAAGGAAGTGGCTTGCACAAGGCCGGTGAAACTAAGCTGGTAGACATAGTAAATGATGGTATCCCAGCGGATGACTAACGGGCAGGAAGTTCCTATCAGGAGTTAAAGAGTGCGCGCATTCAGGATAACTAATAGCAGTGCAAGACAAAGGTACTTACAGGTGACTCTTTAGTTCAATCATGCCTGCGAAGGATGAAAACAATGTCAACACGCAGGAAACACACGAAAGCAATCACATGTAGAACTCTAGGCCAGACGCAGATCTGTGTGATATCAAACGTCTTAGCCCGTTTAAGGGAGAAATTCTTTGACAGCTTCCTTTTAGAAGGAGTGTGTTCCCTCGCTCATCCTGCATCGCTATATTTTTCCTTTTTTCGTCTTTGCTTTCGGAGAGATACAGCCGAATGAGCCGCGGCGTAAACGCACATCGCCTATTCACTTTCGTCTACGGCGTGTGTTAGCGTATGCAAGTGTTCCAATCCAGCGGCGTTCAAAGATCTTGCGGTCTGCTTCTTCCAGTGAAAATTTTCACGGCAGCAGATTGACGAAAGGCTACGGAGAAAAATAGAAGGCGGGAGAAAACGGTGGAAAAACAAAGAATGTATGCAAACACAACAGTACAAGGTACCGAGGTAGTGGATCATTTTTTGTTGTTTGCTAAGATCAGTTCGTACTAAAGGAATGGTGCTGCTAATTGGCTTTTTTGTACCCACACTCGTTTCTGTTCTTTGTTCGCTGCGATTAGCGCTGCTACCACGGATACGACTGTCAGTGCCATTGTAGTTACTTTTTAGCCCAGGCTACATGTAGCTATCCGGCGGTCGGCACTTTAAACTCCCACTTCTGCCGTACTTACTGTTTCAGCCCTTTCGCTATTACCTACTGAACTCTCTAGTTCGGCCTTTTCGTCACTCGGAGGAAGTTAATCAGCGTGTAATTCTTTTCTGCTTATATTTCATCAATACTATTAACTACTATTGCGGCATTACTGTCATTGAACGTATATAGCAAGTCATTGGCGTTATAGGATGGAAGGGAGAAAGATTCCAACCCACAGACGTACATTCGAAGGGCCTGTAAACTGTTTAATTAAATATTCACATGCAAAAACAGACGGTCCTGCAATGCCTCGTTATGCGAAGGCATCGTGCAAGACGCACGGTGTACCAGCAGGACATTTTCCTGCTATAGGTAAATATGTAGCTGATCAACATACCGGGTCTTTTAAGAACTATGTATAGTCTAATATAGACGTGGAACAGCTTATTATTGTTGGCCAAACAATGATATAAAAGCTTTAAGAATTTTCATTTTCCTTATAGATGTATATAAATGTACGAAGTTATGATACAATCTGGCATAACATCTTGGGTTGCCTGTGATATCAAATATATTAGTTTAAGTCAAAAGGTTAAGTGGCTGAACAACTTACTACTGTAGTTAATCTAAGTCTGTTTTTCAAATTTTTTTCCTAAAAGGCTAGTAAGGAACATAGTAGATATGACGGTTTTAATTAATTATATATTTTATATTACAAATTAATAATAACTATTAATAACTGTTTAAAACTTCGAATAATATCCGTTGGAAAAGGCTAGGAATATATACTACGTTATAACTTTTAAAAAAAAAACTCGAGATTAGGGCACAGTCTTGCATTGTATACAGGGTAAACATTTATGGTATGCATCCTGAGGTAAGCAAAGAACTTGCCCCGCACTAAAATCGCGTTATAAGGCAATGACCTTTTTATTCCAAATAAAAAAACAAACTGTTGGTTGACACTAGGTACACTTCGATGTATGCACTTTTATCATAGTTAAAAGTAGGCTTGCAATTGATGTTAACAAATAGGTTTGGCGATAGGTTAATCAAAAACTATTTCAAGAAAGACTGTTGTTTTCTCTGAAGGCTTCATGTACAAGTGCAGTTTTTGCATATTAGTAACTGTAGACCTATTTTTTTTTACAAACGTACCATTTCCAAAAATATAAGGCTATTTCTTCGAAAACCATAAATCCAATTTTGCGTAACCTTCCGGATCATCCTAAGGAATGCCAATAATGACAGGAAGCATGTTAGGGATCCTATGCATATCTATGAAAGATTTCCCATTGAAAAAATATATGGAGATGTCCCTAAGGCCGAATGGCTTACCTTTATCTCAGCCGCTAAAAAAAGTTCCTACTGAGCTTCAAAAAGTGCTCGGCCAATCCACAACGTCTTGAAACCTAAGATACAAGGATTTCGTAAATTGTTCGATGATAACAGCAGAAGTTGTGGTTTGTGACAGCTGACACATATCTAATTGCCTGCAGATTGCAAATCTCAGTAAGGCTCGTTGTTTAATACAAGAGCTAGCTGAACCTTCTTTATGATAAGTGACAATAGGCAGATTGCAAACGTAGACCTGATTGTGGCCAGATAGAAGGCGTAGTGAAACTGCGGAGGTCAGAAGAATAAAAGGTACGCTCAGCACCAGCCTTTTGCTTTTGACCGTTATTGCATGTGAACATATTCTATAAACAAATCACAATTCTAAGCTTAATTGTTTCCATAACAGAAACAGTCACCCAAAGCTCTGAGCGTAACACCAGCCTTCTCCGCACTCGTACATTTCATCACGCTCACGTCTCTAAGCAGGCCCTTTGTCTTAAGACAGCCTTCAATTAAGGTGATTTAGCTAATTTTGTGTGCTTCATATCACTAGCATAGGCAGCAATACGCAAAAACGCAAGTATCCCCAGCGGATATGAGGCGCTTCTCAAGCGGATAGCATGAGCTGTACGTAGTCCTTTCCATAAGATGTAGAGCAAGAGCGGCATAAAGGTAAGTGGACAAGCAACGGTAGCTTCTGACGCCTTGTAGATGCGTGGTGTATTTATTATTCGTAGCCGTAGCACTCCATACGGGAGGATTCGTTAGATCGGCTCTAGTTAGCAGTTATTATTATAGAATTAAGAATGTATTTGAGAAGATGTCTTTATTGATCAAGAAGCCGATTATAATTGGCCAACTACTCCGTGTGTTGTTAAGTTGCATCATCAGTCGCGACCATGCAAGGCCGTCATATGGGTGCTGCTATGTTTGTACGTTGTAAAAGAATTTCGAATTTCAGCCAAATATAGAAGACAACAAAACACATAATTTTATATGCCTATGTCGAGCTTTCAAATAGTGGCCCAATATTAGTAAAGATATGACTATCGGTGTACATCCATACCACCGCATCGGACCTTGAAAGATGGCTATCAAACCATATGTTATACAATTTGTTCATTTGCTTAATAATATAAAGATGAAAGAAAGGATTGTTACGTGCATCCGACTTCGACATCTTGTTTAGGTCGAACAATTGATAAGAGATCGTTTCAGCACACATTTCAGGTAGAAGCTAAGATGAGTTAGGCCAGACTCCAGGCGCGTCTGGCCTAACTCATCTTAGGCCAGCTAGTTAATTAGTTGATCTAACAGCTGCGGTCTACAAAGTCGTTCGTACGTGCTTTCTGAAGGACGCAAATGATATTATATTGACAGTCGCGAAATGGGTGAAACTATGTAATTTATAGATTATTATGTACACAGTATATCTGCGATATCGGCACGATGTTTAAACGACCATATATTTAACCAGACATGAATGACGAAGATACCTGCATACGAAAAAACAGAAAAATGCAAGTTATTTAATTATCTAGGCCCAGAAACTGGCGTGTAGAATCACGAGCTATCTACGACCTACACTTACGATTATTTAAAGTAAAAAAGTGGATTCTGTTTTCCGGGGGTTTATTATAAATGTAAGTAAAATTAAAAAGCTAATAACACTGTTATTGTTAGATTACTATTATTTAGCGATTCTTCTATGCCACTTTTCATTTAGATTAACAACTTATCATTATAATTTTCATTAAATATATATGTATTATAGATATTGTTCGTTGGCTTAATAAGCTCCAATAAGTCGACCAATACTATAACAAGGGCGGGTTTCCCTTAAACAGTTCCTAACATCGTCAAACTCTCCTTTAATAAAACAGTTACATGAAACGTTTAGCCAGTATTTTATCGCAGTGCATTTGACAGTTAGCAAAGATGTCACAAGTTGCTAGTCAATAAGTTCATTGGGTGCGAAAACAGTTAGGCTTCCTGGCTCCTATACATGTACTTGCACAAGGCCATCACCTGGCACCCCTGCTGCTGTCACCACCGCAGCCACCATCTGTTTCCTGTCTTAAGTGATACACCTTAAGCAGAGAATCTTAAACTTCGCTAAAACAAGGTCGTTCGCGAAAGCTGCTCCAAACGAGAAACAAACTTATTATCTCGATTTTACACACATACATATAGCGAACCAGCAATGCACACTCTAACGCACAAAGAGCAGACAGTTTACTAGCGGAGGCTAGAGTTTGCCTGGTGAATAGTTTACCGCCCTAACCCCTTGCAACGGACGTCAAGACCATGAAACGAACGCTCATTAAGCTTTGACAACCAGACAAGGGCCCACGGGCGACCGGGTCCGTACATCCCGCGACGCGCTACAGAAACGCACGTGCTGTGGAGTCGCTGCCGCCAACCTCTACCGTCCTCACTAGAAGAATCCTCGGCCGACCGGGACGCCCATATAATAAAGGTCTGCTTGTATTCGGCCATCAAATAGGTAAAGGTCGAACATCCCAGTCATGCTGATGTTCTACGTTGCTGGCGTTCTCCAGTGACGTGCGGCACTTACGACTCGTGCGACGTTGCGAGTTAACTTTGCTCTGTTGTTACCTTCTTCCATACCCCTAGCTTCTCTCATAGTGTTTAACAGCCAGCACTCCAACCAGCCCGTCAGCCGTCTAAAAGCGGATATCACCATGGACAAGGTTAATCGACAGTGGTTAGCAATGAGCGAGGACTGCCGTAGAGAGAAAACGCAGGAAGAGACGAAGCAAGCAGGGGTCCTTCGAAGGGTCGTTCGCTAGCGATGAGGTCGTCTAGGTTGGATGAGGATAGAAAAGTTCGAACAGCGCCCGCCTTCACCAGCCGACGCTGCTCTTTCCTTCCGTGGCTATTTCCGGCTAACGATACTTCCTTCTCTGCTACTTAACCACCAGTTTGCTCGTGACAGCGGCGACGATTCGCTGATGAGGCGGTCATTCTCGGAAAACTGCTCCCCGATGCATTTTCCACTGAACAAAAACCGAACGAGGATGGCTGAGGCGGCGGGATGTCTAACGACTGTAACTGCAGCTATGAGATATGATAGCACCGTTTGTAGACTACGTTCACGATAGGTGCTACGATGGGTAATGATTGCAGCCGTTTATTCGGTCAATGAAGGACAAGCGTATTGTGCAGACGATCAAAGTACGGTAACACATGCCAAACAGGCATTGTTTACTAAATGTTGTCACTGTCGTAACAGAACCACGAACGGGCTCAAGATGGTGGCTTGCAATTAAGTCGCGTAATCATCATCATTATTAAGCATTAAACGGATTTCGACAAAAGATAAGAATCGATTCAAACGTAGCACTCCACAGTGGTACTTACTTTACTCAAACGCACTCTACAGTATTCAGAGTCGCTAAGCATCTACTGGTGTATGGATATTCTAATGTTTGACTTTATAGGACAGCGATAAACGATGCTTGCTTGCCTAAGGGTTGCCAAAAAGTCTTTTTGCCGTTAAGGTCAAATATATATATGTGTGACCTGGCTATGCGGGACACAAAGATCAGACTAATATTACTTGAATACTACCTTCTAAATAATAGTCCACTCCTTTTTCGTCTTTTCTGTATTATGGATTTTCACCTTAGATGTTCCAATACTACATTTTGTTTGACAACGTATTTGGTATAAGAGGCATAGAAAAAGAAAACACTTAACAGTAATGCATGCTGCTGTAGACGTACATGCAGCTATCGGAGCTAGAGGGGCATCGCTAGTGATCTCGTTACCCGTATAGTTCTCCTGTCTATAACGGTTCGTGTATTTTTTCCGCTATACCAGTATAGACCTCATGGGCTAAGCCGCCATAGGCTGTATTGTCGCCACTGCCGCCACCACCAGCCACCGTCAGCAGAGTAAAAGCAGCAGTCTGTCTTCCAACTGTTCTAGCTAAGGCCAAGCCTTTTTTCTATTGTAGTAACTAGTCTTTTTCGGTCCCCAACAGGCCAATCAGCTTCAGTGCGCTTCGGCTCGTCTACATATATTAGCAACTGGTGGCCAACAACCTTGCCACAATAATATATGGCGAGCTGGTCGTAAGGATATGGTATCTACGTAGACAAGGCATGCAAAGCTAACAGTGACGACGATGACAGCAGCCTTAGCGGCCTCTGCAGCGGCTGAGATCTCCAGTGGGTGATGTCTTTGGCGGTTCTCCTATTCGGCAAGAACCGGTTGTTATCGTGTCGATACACACACACCAGCTGCATGGCCAGCCAAACTCTGTAGCCAGTTAACAGAACCGGTGATGGTTTAGCGCCCGGCAACCGTAGCCCATAGTAATAAGTTTACAGCAAACGCCAGCGCATTGTGCTGATACTCAAGGGTCGCCACTTGTTGCCTAACGTGCCTTGAACGATAGATGATTTTGGTGATTGCTGGTACCGGTGCCACGACGGACCACTCCCATCAGCAACGACGAAAGCGATGACGAAGGCAACGGCGTACGTTGACGTTTCACACAAATGCAAAAGGATAAGCGAGTGAGGCGACAAGGTAGGGACGACGAACGCGTGAGAGATAAATCGCCCGGGTAAACATGTTGCACTTGCAGTGGTAGTGCTACCACTTCGATTAAAAAAAAAGTAGCAGTGACAGTGCTATTAGGGTAGCATCAGGTAAAAGGACTGAGTAAGCAAGCAATACTGAAACAGCAGGCCCTTGCTGGGCCTAACATTTACTGGTCGTGCACGGTCTATTGGTGTCGTTGGCTTGGTCCTGCCAGTTGGTCAAGAACGTAGCCTGGCCAATTCTTCTCGGTTGCCTTCGTTTGTTTCAGTCCGTTCGCCGTCCTAGCTGACTGAGTGGATGAGTTGACGATAATCCTTCGGCAGCGAAAGAAGACGACGGAGATGGAAGCGGGTGGCGTTGGATTCGATCACGATGTGATCACAGAAGGATGACGAAAGAAGAAGGAGTCCCTGGAACACTTACAGGAACAGTTGTACGCGCAACGGAAGACTAGTGGTCAGCTAGCAGAAGCGAACGGGTCGGCGGCAACTAATGCCCCCGAAGCAGCAGAAGCTACGTCTGCTCTGGAAAGGAGAAACAGCAGTCAAAGGGAGCTTTGCGGTGGCAGACTTAGCGCTGTCCGATGAGGCCGCTAAGGACCTCTAAGGAGGACTGGTAACGGGTAGAAGCTGACTAAGGAGGGCTCGGACAGGCTGTGACGGAAGCGGCGGCTCGATCGGCAGGCGAAAAGAAGTAGCGTGGAAAAACGGAGCTTATTGTTCTATGGATTGTTCGAGGAGCTTAGGATTCGAGAAGATGTTCGAGACGAAGAAAAGGAGGAAGAAAAAAGAGGCACAGAGGAAAAGTCTGAGCAAACAGCGATACTCGAACAGAGAAACCGGCAGCGACGTGGGATAGGAATAACGTCGTCGACGAACCTTTAGAAACGGCATACAGTTACCGAGACAGCAGAAGGCAGACGGCGTCTTGCGTGCACATTCTGATCAAACGCGACTGCGCCGCTTAAACAGTGCTGCGACCAAGGCATCGATGTGACGGGTGGCTACCGTCGGCTATAGCTTATAACTTCGCTAGTTTTGGTCTTCTTGCGCTGTCCCTATTTGTATGGTCAAACGGTTCATTTGTGGTGCGGCTGGAGAAAAAGCCTCAACGAGTAAAGTATTGATTAGTAACAGTTAGTTGAACATACACGCGCAGGACAATTCTAAAGAACTGAAAGAAGCACCGTGTAATGATGTTGGTAAATTATGTATTTCTGTTCAATCAAGTACAATAATCTGTTCATGCTGACATAGCGGTAATCATGTAGATAAAAGACAGTATTATTTTTTGCATTTGAAAACACACCTCTTGTTTGTAGTCTTTTTTGGACCAGTCTAAAGATTAAAACGTTTAAGAATTTATCTTACTTATGAATATCTTTACTTATTATATATTTAATATTATATATCTTTACATTGAAATACGTTGCTCTTTAGGAAGTTCACATATTGAACTAGTAGGTCTTAATTTGTTTCATCGATTTTCCACAGATGTTATACCTAAACAAGTAGCTTCTGCTTAATCTAACAGTGTGCTTAACATCTAAACAGATCCTTTAATATAGCAATACAAAAGAATCGCGGGAAAACACATTACAAATCTACGCTTCATATCGGTATTACTATAAACTTGGACGGTGCTTTTGTTGTTTATATCAACACCTTTTAAAATGCCTTTTAAAGCTGACTGTGTCTAAAATCTGTAAAGTCTCTATTAAACCAAGGCTTTTCTATCACTCATTTAGGCTGTCAGTTAAGGTCTAACAACTAAGGTACAGTATCGTACTCTGATAGATACATTTGCGCTCGACAGGGATCTGTCATGCTTACAATGTATTATATAACATATATCACAATCGACATGCTAGAAGAATATTTTCCGGGACCAATTCAATGTCACATCAGAGTAGGGCGACAGGAAAAGAAAGACGAGAACGGCATGACCATTTTACTATTTGTGATCATACTATTCACTTACCGTACTACCGTAGTACGTTAGGTTTGCACAAGATCAACATTGGCTCATAGGTAACGTCCGTATCATGTTTATCTTGTTTCTTCCTATCGGCTTGTATCCATACCTTTCTTGACAGGGTGGAATATTTCACAGCGCGCAGCCTTTAACTCATTGACCTTCAGACCCAGGTTAGCTCTAGATGGACTGCAAAGATTTACTTACGCGGACGAAGCCTCGCAAGCGAATTAGTCATCTATATAATTAACTTGAACGATCTTCGTTAACATAGTAGCGGTAATCACTCGTGACGCTTACATACACCACATTGTATAAGAAATAGTCATAAGCGAGACTTAGCAATCTAATTTAGTTATGCTTTTGACAATATTGTAATGCTTCCTTTATTTACTTTATTTATTTACGCAAGGTCACTTGCGAAGCGATATTCAACTATATTTTACATTAATTAGTCGCTACAGAATCAAAATTAACTCTACGCTACATAAAAAAAAAAGATTAACACAGACCCTTAAGACAACCGAAGGGGCCTGTTTGCGTTCTTCAAAACAGAATATCTTCAACGGCGACATTTTCTATGTGTACTACTAGCTCGACATGAATACCTGTGCAAGCAATCTGAAACACACCATGCTACTAATAACAATATAAAAAAATCTGACTTACTCAAAAATAGCTTCACACCTAATGTGATAAGTTGCTAAGATATGAAGTTATAGCTATTGTAGCGCAATTACGCATCTGGTTCAGAACTCTGTTTCTTCGCCTTGTGGCTAGACCTGGCTTTGAAGGTTCAATTCTACCACAGTAACTTTTACTTTCATTTTGTTTCTTTTTATCCGGCTCGTTCCCGATATCCAAGCCGGGCCACAAGGAAATATTCATACTCCTATATCGTCTACTTGAACCTCTTTTGGGAAGTCCTGGCTTGCCCAGGAGTCTTCCCTCCTGGAACTGCGGTCGCCTTTGACTCTCAGTTTCAGTACCCGTTGTTTTGCCTACCAATGAAATAGAAGAGATGTCAGATGTAAATTGAAACAGGCTTGAGCTTCTCAGGAAGCAATCTGCTGCGATTATCTGGACTGCACCGGATTAGGCTTAAACTACATGACTTCCCTCCGTTTAACAACAGTATGGCCTGTGTATAACCACGAAATAGTGTGATCACTTTGACGGCTCTTCCGGCTGTTTTTTAGGTAAAACTGTATCGGAACCTTAAATAGGCAAATGCTAACCAACCATCTTGGTCGCTTGCATGCAGAACATCTACGTATGCTAATGGTCGATCGATACTGTAAGAAAGCTGCACAAATACCACGAAGTTAAGGTATACATGAAACTTCCGTGCGAGAGATGCCACTCGATAGAGGTTATAGAGGCTATAGCGTGCAAGGTTATCTGTAGAAGCATTGCAAACGCCTACATCTCTTTGCGTCCACAGAAAATGAACGTTGTGTGCCATATCAATATCGCACGTGTAAACCAGGAAACCGCCTATTGAGTTTACATAGGAAACTGGGCTGGGTTTTTGTCGAACAATAGAAACGTACTCTAGAATTCGTTGGAGTGCTTTTACGTTTCGATAATAAAATACAATACAGTTATAAATGTACAGTTGCATATGCTGAAGTTAGTCAGCCCTTGGAGGCTCAAGCTTTTCTGAATATATACATATATTTGTGTCGAATTTCGTGACCCACACACGTACTGGTACAGCGTTAATGAAGCTGCTAATAAAGCCGGAATGTATAAGGAAACTAGAAAAAAAAAACCTTCAAAAAATAAAAACAGTCAATGTGTTAATATAATATAATTTAATAGTTAACAGATAATAATATTAATTTCTATTTTCGGCATCTTCTATATTATATGTTTCTTGCTTGATACGGCGGCCTATTCGATATGCTACAATGAAAAAACTACCTGCGTTCGACAACAATAAGCTGCATGGAAGATACACAATTTATATATTCTCTGTAGTTGAAGTCGTCACATTTAACGATCTAAATACATTGTTGAAGCTGTACGTCCAACACGACCGTCAAACATTATTTCAAGCAACTTTTCAAACATTGACCGTAGCTTGTCTGATTCAGGTTTCAACATAGATCACTTGCCATGATTATGTTACAATGGCACCATTGCATGTGCTAGATCTACTTACATAAACTTACCCTGATACCATTTCAAGATGGCTACTATGGAACTTCGTGTACGACTGAACTATACCTGCGATAAAAGACAAAATAATTTTGCGTTTCGGAAAAAATACCAAAAATGACGAAATGTTTACATTTTTATATACAAATGCTATTTTAAAACATTTTCTGTGTAAGATTAATACAATGCTGATAATTTAACATTCGGTCGCGTTAACAAATCAGTAATATTTATGTAGGGGAACAGTTGTTTTGTAAACGAACCTTAGAACCTGGACTGCATTTAAGTGCAACATAACATTAGCATAGATAAGGTTTTGTTGAGTTGTTTGTTGAGGAATCGTCCTCTTCCAAAAGCTTCTTTTCCTTGGCAACGGCATCAGAATTTTCGTTTCACATCAGTCACTATTTCAGTTTATTGGTTTTGGCCACAGATAGGCCACTCTAACGGTAATGATGCGGATAATAATTAAAGTAAACGCTACACCTATATAAAACTACTAACTAACTACCTTTCCTTACTAACTATGCAACAAAAAAACAATAAAATGTTCGACAAAATTGGATCTACATTTCGCTACCGTCCTCTACTTCAACAAACAGCTTACTTTTACTACTATCGAGCTTCCGTATTAAGCTATAGGCTAACGGATCTTTTGCGGTTGCGAAATATAAGAGTCTGCATTCGGTAAACGAGTCCATAGGAGATACAAGGCAGTAGTATAAGATAGAATTGTATAGAAGGTGCTCTAATGTCCGGGTTTAATGATAGAAAAACAAATATGCAAAATTGGCGTCCTCTTCCAAGCCACGTGTAGCGAGTTGTCAGTTTAGCATGAACATCTGTACGGAGCTCTGCCCCTATTAACAGAGGCCAATATTTCAGCTATCGGTACTGAAAAGGAACAGCGCTGACTCATGGCGCTTGAAATTGTTTCATGGAGGTCATAGTAAGCTAGGTAAATTATCATATAAGTAGTTTTACCTAGACGGACCTTAGCGATCACGTTGCACCATAATTGCGCTCTAAGATTTACGTTCGCTTTGAAGTCTACGTTGTTTGCTATTATTAAAATGATTTCGATGCCTACCTAAGTTGTTCAGTTACGAGTTAGCCCCTGTGAAGGAGCTTAGTTGACATATCGCTACGGTTTAACCGATGCTACCATTGGCTAAACTCGTCCTTAGCAGCTGGATACATACTGGGCTCTGGGCAGGATAATCCTCCCATTTTTAACGGTTACAACACGAAGGAGCAGTATTCGTAAAGAAATGAATGATTACAAGGCTCATGAAAGGGATAGAATTCATGGAAGTTTGTATATAGAAAAAATGAATTAACTATAATAAAAAATACTGATTACTGATACTAAAATACTGATTTTTTTTAAACTCTAGTTAGGAAATCAAATATATCGTGTCTGCTACCGGGGAGCGGTTCTGCTATCAAGGGTAGCAAGAATTCCTACAGCATATTATATGATCTACGGGGTAATTAACATTCAAGTGCACGTACATGCATGCATGTTCGGAATCGCTTATAAATTACTTATATTCGTGAGGTGGCCCTTTAGTCAAGAATACGTGGGACGTAACCTCTGCACTACAAACGAAGCAAATTTCGAATTATCTTTCTTTCGCAACGAAAAGAAGCTGATTCGTACTGTCACTCATTTTTATGGATATAAATAATGCCATTTGGACGGACGATTGTCGACATAGTGCGACACAGAGGCGTGCCCCCAATCGTCCGCTTCGTTAGAGCAGCTCTCACGAAACACGGGTAGCATTCAAACGGCGATAGTGCTAGCGGCTGTGGAAGTAGTGCGTTAGTCTGTCCTTCGTCCTGATATCCAGCGACGGTGAAATTGCTACTGTACAATAGTATGAAGAGGCGCAGCAGCGTCACCAGTAGCAAAGGCAGGGCGGTAACGTCGGAGACAGGCCAATAGGAGTAAAGTCTACTCCTTTTCTGTCTGACTTCTCTGTCACTGCCTGCTCGGTTCGTCTGGGTTCGATACAGGCATGAGGTGGAGTCGGGAGTCGAAGACTCCAGTTGCAACGAGAACTGAAGGTGCTGAGGTACGCTTCCCTGTTATACCGCCAAACAGACGAGGAGGATAGAATGCCGAGAAGGCTGGCAAAGAGACCAGCTAAAAAGAATCTACGAAATAATAACTAAAAACGCTCTAGAAATTCGGGATAATAATGCATCTTGCCAGGACAGAAGAAGCGAAGGAAAGAGAAAAATAGTGAGTAGAAGAAACAAGGGAAAACTATCGTCTTGTTTTCGACAGTGTCGTTGTTATGGCCACGCTGGTGATTTTCTGGCTAGCGAACTTCCAATGTTGCAGCTTACCAATTAACAATCCGCAAGGCTTGAACGAGCTAGATCGTCAAGGAAGCCGCAATCCCTGCCGTTTTCAATCGTAGACACACTAGGTTTTCTATCACACACATCTCTGCATATGAATGAGGGAATTAGCACCTGGTATCTTCACAAATGATAGGTTATAATCATTCCACGTTTATGATGTTTGACTTTACACGTGAATTGAAAGGGCTCCATATTTGCCTGCACTAACCACGATTTATGTAACTGTGATTCTAAAAAAAAAGGGAAGTGCACGGCGCTCAAGTATACAGCACGCGGCACATAGCTGTACTGATATGAGGCATAGATAAAATACACTCGCTTAGTGAGAGAGCATTTGTCTCGAGACTCTTTTTTTACCCCCAAGGGAAGCGATTCGTGACCGAATTCTACGCGATCTGCTCTGGGTTTCCAAAACTTACACACTGTTTCTGAAAACTGAAGATGGATTTGTTTATGTCTTATCTTCAAGAGCAAGGTAGAAAATCTTATCTCGACAAATATTTATTCCTACAGGAGCGTTGCATATACGTTGTTCTGGCTTACAATGCACCGTGCGTGTCGGCATGAAATGGTACGCTCAACATTTAGACGACAAGTTGTCTACAGTTTCAAATCTTTAAGTGAAGTAACTTGCCGGTAATAATTCTATAGAAGAGCACGATCGTTCTATGCGCTCGCTAGTGACAAACATATAGTAAAACGGAGGAATTCTTTTCTTTTCAGAAAGATTTCGCTGCCTCTATCAAATCCGAATTAAATTGCCCGGAAACTATCGATAGTACGAGAGAAATAGCCACGGACGTAAATAAATAGCATTGCGAAAGCAAGCCTGTTGATCAGTGTGGCTGTAGTGCTTGTGGTGAACTAAGTTCACCTCTCCGTGCCTTTTCCTTTTCCGTGCTATGTAGCTGTTGGCGTTTATTACAAATAAATTATCCTATTTTAGTTTCTACTAATCAGTATCATGAAACAACCCGTATGATGTACGTAAACGCACGTCTGTATGTCGTTTTCTCCAATTACCGATTTCGGTTACATTGCCTTTATAAGTGGGGCGCTAAGGATGTGTAGTACCTTTATTGCATGAAACATTTTTTAGGGCTAAGCAAATCTTAAGATGTATATGTTATTGGTAACCCTGACAAATCTCAGAATCTAAAAAAAGACCGTCAATCTGACTAAGACTTGGCTTTTCTTGTTAGTTTAAATAGATACCTATCGTAAAGGATAAGAAAGTTACGTCCACTTAGATTTGAGCATGTGGGGGCCAGCCGTCTGATCCAATGCCTCGCGGCGATGCCGGACTAAAATTCGAAACATAAGTACGTTGGATTCAGCTACGGATCATTATACAGTGTAACAGAGTGAACGTTTTTGGCTAAACACTGTAGACTGAATCCTTGGAAGCTGCAAAATGTTTCTCTTATACTGATAAGCTGTTTAGCAGGAACATTTCAATATCATACAATTAAACACTATAAAAAGCCTACTAGGGTAAATTATGCGCTATATATAAATATATCTGTATTATTAGACATTAGTTAGCTAGAATGCAATGCTATTTTAGTCATTCTATTATTAGCATTACAGTTACGATCCTTTATCACTATATTACTGATACCCTTTGAATACTAGCAACATGAACTAGTAGACAGACAGGATTTACTAGAAGTAGGATGCTGTAACAGAAAAATACCTATTACGTCTAGGCCTTGTTACAACTGTATTACAGTTGTTATGTCTCTGCAAGGTTCAGTCTCGTTAAATATAGTACACTACAGAAGGATCTAACGGATCTGACAACAACCAGAGACAATATTAATGCACTTATAAGGCTATTGCTTATGCTTTTGCAGCGTTTTCGGTCGCCGTTGTTGCCGCTGCTGCTGCGATTCAACAAGATAACAGTGATATGGTTAGATCGTCCTGCATGACACTATGGCGAAAGCACTAACGGCAACAGGATCCAATCAAGCGGAAAAAAGCTCTTCAGAGCGAGTGTCGTCACCTCCCACTTGTTTCTATAAATACAAAAGGTAGATGTCCTTTACATGGTGTTTCCATAAAAATCAAGACAGGGTTAGTTTACTTAATCGTACTGAAGAAGCAATTGTTATGCCATCGATATAAATCATATATCAGATGTGTAAATCATATGTTTGCTTGCCTATGGTATGATAAGATAGCTGACGGCGATTGTTCCTTTACCAAAAGGGACGTTAAACACATATGACGATATACTATAGGTTCCTTATTTTGTCTTATAAAATACACTAAAATTTACTCCGTTTATGCATCCCGCACACGTGTCACATGATACTACATCGTACTCAGCTCCGGTAAGGTTGACGGACAGTTTATGTTGCAATTATGTCTGAGCATGGCGAACATCCCCCCTATACCCCCTTAGCAACGCGTTCGAATAAATGCACCATCGAGAACGTTCTGTACAATGAATTTTTCGTGCGGCGTTGCCTAGTAACGGTTCAGACTCGCGAAAAAGCACAATAGATAGAAATATGTTTGCTTTTTGCTTGTGACGACAAGTCTCGATTTTGTCGAACAGCAAAGTCTTATACGCTTACTTGCTAAGCGCCTCTATGCGTTTCTCCCGTTTTCTTTTCCTACCTAAGTAGCACCTAACGTATTACAATCTTGCCCACTTCCATCTTCTGATTTTTTTGCTGATAACTTGGATATATGGAGTAGAGTTTGGAAGATAGCTGGCCCCTATCTCGTTCCCTTAGACTATATGCCTTCATGAGTTCGTCCAACCTCGATACGCCTAGGCTCATAAAAAAAAATCGGCACAAAGCCAAGCACCTTCTGGGTGATCGCTATCGACCTAAAACAGCTTCGTAACCTTGAAATATATCTAACAGAGAAGGCCCACAGACGAAAAACCCGTCGTAGGGTTACCAGTAGTATAAAGCAAAGGAACTTTCAATCAAACGCGTTCGTTTTCAAGATGGCCCTAAAGCCAGCCAACAGCCTTAATGGCAGCGAAATATAACGGCAAGAACGATGCATATAAATTCGATACTTTTCAAGTCGGCTTGATCCTGCAAATGAGGTGAACGCAACATTTTTGTCTCTTTACACGCCACTTAGCTTAGTTGAGATTGTGCTAGAGATCAGTATATCAACTAGCCAAACTAACTAGAGTAATTGGGCAATACTGCTGGATCTGCGCAGTGTTCTGGAAATAAACTGGCTATGTTTCGGAGATACGTTAATATACATTTAAAGAGATGCACCGAATATCAGAAAACATTTCCTTTAGCAACAGCTGACGTCTCCCACGGGGTTTCATACAGCGACGCAAACGCAAGAGCAACAGCGAAGAAATATTGGGACTAGAAGGTTTCGGGCGGAAAAACGTGTGGATAGCTATTGCGTATAATGGAAACGTGTCCCTGCAGGGGGGTAACGTTTCATTTTCTGATAACACTTCTTACAGCTAAGTGTAATTACGTGACAAGATTCGATCCCATTCGTACACGCGTCACACTTCGCTGATGATCTACAAGTGTACGTATTGTAAGCCTGCAACATGCACTATATAGTAGTAGATCATTCCCGTCACAGAGCGCTACGTTATGCAAACCGGTAGACAGATCATTTGTTAGAAACGAACAATTTGATCAAAGCTGTTTTCCGATGCGCTTTGTATGATGAAAGAGTTTAATCATTTTGCTTTTTACTTTTCTCGGCCATTCGATAATTAGTCGCCTTACACTCCTTCTAACCTTTACATCACACGTTCTGATTTAGTGTTAAGATGTAGTAGATAAAAATTGGAGCAAAGCTCTTACTTCATAATAACGTCTCGTTTCGGTAGAGGATTATATATAGTGCTGTTATGTTAATCGACTGGGTTATTCAGAGCTATTCAGCGGGTGCGATATAACTTTCACACCATATAGAGTAAAACAGCGATTATTGTCTGGATCTTGAAACCAACGGCATCGAAACTTCTTACCAACTGCATGCAAACTTAATTCCGAGATCGATGATTTGTTTGAGAAAGCCAATCCACCTGGGCGTTCGTTTTAAGGCATGGAAGTTACCAAAACAAGATGGATTTAAATCTTGAAAAATAAGAGAAACAAATGGTCCTCGCACCTAATTAATATGTGGTGAGCAGCACAGTCTGATCTATGTCTTATCCAGGGCGGCGGTATTCGTCAGGTAGCTTTTTGCTGGTAATAGTTATGCAAATTGTCTCCCCCGATGTTTCCAGGTGTCCTCGACCCAATTCATTAGAAATTCGTGTTTTGCTTTCCCTTTTCATTTTATGTGCTTACGCTGCTTCAAGCACTCCTATCTTTAACCAACAGAATAGCACCGAGCATACCCTGATTTTTCTAGAAACATTCGTGATATGAACAGGCTGTTTTCTCTTTGAAATCCTAAAATCTCGTCACCATAGCCTCCCATTTTTTGTCTAAAAAACGAGCAGTAACAAAGAGTTATTTTATTGAAAGTTTCTGTTGCCAGTGTTTCCATCATTCTTCAATAGATTCCACCTTCTGAAGGCAGAAACCTTTTTAGTGGGCATCAATTCTAGGACGATAAGCTTGCCTCTAAACTCGTTATTTTCTGATGAAACATGTAGATAACCAGAAATTTCATATTTTAATTTCTTTTATCCAGCCAAATTTCCTATACTAATAACGCGTAAGTAAAATTTTATTTACACCTTTCTGTCCGTTAAATCGCTCAGTAGAAGCTAATCTAAGTATACTAGGTAAACTATTATCTACATATATTTTGATTATTAAGCCGTTTACCAAGCTCACCTTTGTTGTATTCGTAACTTAAGAGTCCAGCCTTTGCTCACGACCAGTTATGTCTGGAATACTTCTAGTCGCCTAGGAGGTGGCAGCGATTACCGCTGACACGGAGGAATAACACTTTTAACCATAAAATGTCCAACTGGAGCCTTGAGGATTGCGACATGTTGATTCGCTCTGTAGGTTATTGAATAGCTACGGGAACGATGACTGCGCCGACGCTGCGCGTTTGACAGCTTTTTGGCAATTCTTGGTGCTCGGTACGCCGATTTGGTTGAACTTCCGATTCAGTAGATTTTTTCTGAATTTCATGATCCGTATCCCTACGCATCTTGCTCTTCCAGACAGCGTACTTTTAACGTGAATATTGTTGAACTGTATAAATATATTAGCGCATGTACATCTATTTTGCACCGATCTCATTTTGCCTTTTTTTTCATCTAAACCCAAAGTCAGCGTCACTAAACATTTATAAAAAAAAATTCAACACATAGTAAGGTACTCTAGTATGTTTTTCCAGTTGATGCTCAACAATGTGGTAACGAAATTCCCGTTACTATAGCATTTAGAATAGTGCTATATTCATAAAAATACGTGTCTATTGGTAGCACCTGACTACTTTGAAGTTTTAATTGAATCTTTAGTTGATCGGGTCCGTATTATATGAACTAAACCTCATGAACTTCCCAGAAAAGGGTAATTCGCTGTAGCTGTACTTTGCACAGGAACCATGTACAAAGAATGTCTTAGTATTCAGTGGACAGGTCACAGAGGCGCACCCATTAGCACGGAGCCGTCCAGATCTCAGATTCGGTGCTTCTGTTGGTGCTGTTCTTTCATACGGCGTCGCCATTGGTTTGTTTATCACGATAATGGCTCGGTTTGAACTCAAATGAATGCTTCTGACGAACTTTCGTCTGGTCTTAATACCCCTGGTTGTTATTTATAGCTATTTTTTTCCGCTGTGGGAGGCCGATTTGTTTCGCGGTTTGTCAGCTAAAGGAAAATCGTTTACTTCCTACTACACATCCGTCGCCTTCATGGATCAGTTAGTAGTAGTTACTGTAAAGAACTAAGCCATTACCGATAAATAATAATAAATCGCACAAATGGCTCACGTCGGGGCGGAATAACACAAACGAGATGTTACTAGAACATATAATAAAAGCAAAAACGGCGTAGAGCAACGTAAAGAGATAAAAAAAAAAGAACAGCCTTAGTAAGGAGGTCAAAACAATAGCAACATTTAGATCTTTTGTCGCCATTGGCTCTGTTAAGCCGGGTTCCCAGCAGGGAAGGCAATGTGAAATGGAGTTGTCAGTTTCCAGTTCTTATGTACGGTATTGCTGTGTATGAATATGAGCGTTTGTGTATCAGTAAAGTTTTTAATGTGCGACCTTTAGTCTGGAACTTTCCTGCTTTGGAGTTCTTTAGACGCTATTACGGGAAGTTATGAGGTGCGCGCGATCAGCAGCCGCACAGCTTCCGTATGGCTTTATATGTAGTGAGTTATGTATAGTCAAGTTGACAAGAAGAACTCAATACCGTTTAGGCAGGAGAAAAATACATAGATTCTTATCGCTTATTTATTCCTCCTGAGCGAAATCAGGGATAAATAAATCAAGGATAAACATGTTCTCAGCGAATTATAAGACCAACAGAAAGCGTTTATAATACTTTACATATTATTACATTCAGATTGATCATATTATGTAAGTTTCAACAGCGGCCACCACAACTCAATTCGATTTCGTAAGAATTTTTAGAACATGTCTGTTAGAGAAGTCGTTTCGACCTCATTTGAAGTTTTCAAAGCCTATCTATAACTTTTATCCCCAAAAGCAAAGCGAATGAATTAATAGAGAAGAAGACGAAACAGTTGAAGCTCCACTTAATCTAGATTACCCTCTATTTGATTCGATTATTTCACAGTGTTATTGGCAAGCCTTCGCATCAGCCCAACAAAACAAAGTATAAATAGCATGAATGTCTCTGAGGACCCGGAACAGTAAATTTCATAAGATGTTGAAACGGGAAATCGTCCTCTCAGTTAGGTGGGATAGAGCATCTCCTCAATCCTCTAAGCCCGCGAGGGATTCCCAGATACTGATCAGAATCCTTTTAGGCTATTTGCTCGCTGAAGACATCATGCGGGATGAGAGCTAGCCGAAATAAAATAGGTTTAAGAACAAGACTATCTACTTTGCGGTGCCAGAAAATACATTTAGCTTTATTAGAGAACGGTAGTAAAACTGACGCAGCGAATATTCATGCTTGGTGATCGGTAGAATAAAACAGTACAAACCTATAAGATGCGCATTTCCCATAGTATCATTCTATGTTTAATTTGCATAATGTCTTAAATATTTTATAAAATAAAACTCGTTTAGGGCATATTTAAAATGGATCTTCTTTGAAGTGTTATTACATTGTAGAAATATGACGCAGTATGATTGGTTTACGGATTCAATTTATCTTCGAGTGAATAGCTGGCCTGGGTTTGTTTACGGAAAACACTAAGGTTTGATATGGACCTTTCCAGAAGTATTCCCTAAATGTTTATGCAGCTTATACCAATCTGGGAGTCCAGGAATGCAGGAGAAATTGTATGCCATGATGCATCTGAGATAACCAAACTTAATATTATCACTTAGCCCTACGGTTAACAACAAACGACGGTTAATTCGTTGCGGGAAGTCCACCGAACCTTAACACATTTCCCATTTCTTATATATATAGAGTAGTGCGTTCGAATTGTGAAACACCTTGACAGGCTGTTTGCCGTAACGGGCTCCGTCTTTCCATTACTTCTGGCACCCGATAAAAAAACAGTTCTTTCTAGGACAAAACAACAAATCTGTCACGACGAAGAAGAGTGAGCGGTTTTTGGAAATTTAGCGAAGATCAGCTACTATTCAATCTTTCTACACTATATGAATTACCACCAGATTTAGGAGTTCCTTTTCTGCCCGAAATTGGCGATCACCGTTAGTGCCAGTATGGATGCAATTTCTAAAAATCCGAGAAACATATCCAGAAGTCAAATCGGACGATTTTTAAATAAAATTTAAATTTAAAAGGCTCGAAAATTTACCAAAACGGTCTATTTTTTTTTTTTATATACCTGGATCTTCTATTTAGAAATTTACGATTCTGTTAAGAGCAGAATATCATATGCCAACCGACACATTCAGATTTGTTGCAGTGCTCGGCCTTTTTGTGATTTCCTGCGTTTTTTCTATATATATTGACCGTTTTAAGCTTTTGCATTCTTAGGAACTTCTGCCGGCTGTTTTTCCAAAATCAAATTCCATTTTGTATGCAGTCTATTTAAATGCTACGGTACGCGTTCGCATCTACAATTATCGCTCGTAGCACGACTGTTTTTGAAAGGTTATTTGGCAGTCAAGAAAGGAATACTTTGAAAATAACTGGTTACTGACTTGGGTCTTAGATTAATTCTCAATTTATACGTGTCACCCTGTGTATGTATACAGTTCTTTCTTACAATATTCAAACTCTGCCTTTTATTTGAGTTGCCTATACAAAAGCACAGCTTCAGCCTGTGCAAATTGGTGTGCATAGATATATTTAAAAAATCTGTAAGTTCATATTGGATAAGGCTGTGTGAATGGCTAGCTCTACTAAAGACTATAGACATGTATTTGAATGGGTAAGCTAACCGGCAACTGCGCTAAAAGAATGTAGACTTGAAGTTACTCACTTCCCTTAGGCTGACCTCGTTGTGTTTTCCTTCTTTTTATTTCAGCACTGCCAGATATTTATTTGATGTCAACAAGTTCTTGAAATTGCATGTTTTTAGGTATATCAAAAACACTCCATAATTAGGATTCTAATCGGAGTGGGTCTTGCCGGACTTCCACCAATAGACCTATGAATGTATTTTTATTCGTTTGTACTTTAATTTCGGAAAATTTTGGAGCACATCTAATTAACATTAAAATAACGTTCGAAAACATTGAATCCTGTTGCCTCATCTTCACTGGCAACGGAAACACGAATATTAAAACGTACCGGTCTAGAAAAAACCGACTGTTATACGTACACATTACAACATTGTAGGACAAAGTTGTCTTCTGCGTTCTTCCTCAAGGTTATAAATGTATCCACTGTTCCCCCAGGAGAGAAAAGCAGGATAAAAATGGCGTACGTTTTATCGCTGCACCCGTGCATGCTATGGAATCTGTGCACACTGATTTTGCTAAATTCCCAGCTAAATCAGTACAGAGTTTAGACATCTATCTACTATTAGTTTCCCTTTAATAAAGGAGTATATTTGGCGGTACGTTTTGTAGTATACAGATCAATGTATAGGCTCCAAATCGAGATTACTGTTTAGTTATTATTGCTTTATGTTATTATAGACCAGCTGCAAAATACACGGCGACCCCCTCATTTTGTATGCGAATGTTACGTTAGGCCTAACATTATTATATATAGCATCACTATATGCTAGTAAATAATTATAGGGAAATAAGCAGTGTTGTAAGCAGAACTAGGACCGATATATTGTCCGGCATCAGACAGTTTTTATATGTTGATGCGATCCGTATTTACCTAGGAATTTTAGTATCATTCATGTTTGCTACGGGTGTCTTCACCGTAGTAGTACCATAAGAGTCGGTCTTAACAGCTGTTAATTCTCGCAACAAAGCGTAAAAGATGAATTTCTGTCATCAAAAGTGGTAAACACTTTTCTAAATTTCCATGACAGCAAACGATCTGGGGTATTAATCCAGATTATTTATATTGAACAGATATCAGGTATCATATATTTTATTCCCAAGTAAACGATTATATATGAGCGTTAGTTTTTGTATCCCGACCACGCTTTTTGGTTGACAGGAGACACCTACGATACTCTAGAGGCAAAGAATCACTGGTAATCAAGCTACCATGGTTACCTTGTACAAAATATTAGCCTAAAGGATCGTCAACATAGAACAAATTACCATTTAGAAGGTCGCTATCGATGATGGGCAGCAAAGCCTAGCAAATTTCGTTTGTGTGTTTTGATTAAAGTTTAACATACAGACTAATGGTATTGAGCCTCTTGAGACAGTCTTTGGGTCGAGCATTGCCTCACGTATCACACTTCAAGATGCACTGTTTATTGAATAGAAGCGCAATTCTTGAGAAACCTTTGGTATGGCACAGTTATTGACTAAAAGGATTTGCGTTCAAACGTGCCAAATACCGGAGCGTAGATCGGCGACCCTAAAAAGGTGTCGGAAAAATCCATCAAAAATGCCACTGTTAAGACATTGCGTCAACGTGGGTTTTCGTTTTCTCTTACGTCAATTTCCCAGTGACAAACCTTGTACATGCTTTCGCCTTTTTTTACTTCCCCTATTCCACAGAGATGCAACACCTTTGAATATATCTTCCAAACTACGAACATAAATACACACAGACAATATAAAAAATTGGGCAGGGTCAATACATCTAGTGCGCTCATTCTGTCGCCTGCTCGCTGTTCCCAGTTTGGCGAGCCGTTTCGACGCTTGAAGCGGAAACCGGTTCACACAGACAACATATGTAGGCCATCCTCGTCCTCTGATTTCGTCTCATCGCGATCAATAAGATCCACGGTGCTTTCAGAGTAATTGAACGACAAACAAACGACAAGGAGGAATTCATAATATTTTCGCAGGGGTTTCATCCCTGGCTTCGGCCTCCCTCAGTTTAATGCCCCTGAAGGCCCTGTTACGGACGTTATTGCTATCGCCTTTGCCGCCGCAGTTGGGATTGCTTCCTTTGCCATTGCCTCTGTTGCTGAAATGTTTTTTTCTTCTTTCTTTCCTCCAGACATGGTGTGATAGAAAGCTTAGAAAAGATGCATACAAAATGGCAAGGATACTCACCAGAGTGCACCATTCCGCATGCAATCAATTGAAGTGGCAAATCGTTTGATTCGTCCCGATACTCGCCAATCTGGTTTTTGCTAGTCTTTGTTTTTTTCCGATACCGTTTCTGCATTCAGCTGGCGCGCGTGGGAGTGACATTCGCGCTGAATGAGTACTCAGACTTCCTTGCGTGGTGTGTATTTGAAGAAGAGGTTCGGAAAAAGGAGAGCTTAGAAAAATGCGTAAGCAAAATGGAGAAAAAAACACAATAAAATGATTCTGTCAGGAAAGGTTTTGTCGCAGAGCAGTAACAAGCTTTTATCAAGATAGAGATAGAATTGAGAGAGGTCAGCGATAGGGACTGCGTAACAAAATCTCTGAGAAACCAAAAGCATGTTTTTGAAACAAGAGTTCAAACAAACAGTACAAACTTCTGTAAGGCAACACATACTTCACTTGACTAATCTGTGTCGATTTGAAGAGAGGCATCCAGTTAACGTATGCTATAGATAAATACAAATCAAAGGTACCTGGTGGAATATTATCTGTGTGAGAAGAGGAATAGCAAAGTATTTAGCTAAAGGTAGGATTACTCTATCGGACTCTAAGTAACCTATTACCAAAGGTATTATTTTAATTATCTAGAAAAAAACTAAATTGCAAGGCCACCAGAGCTATGAAGATGCTTGCTGCACACGGGAAACAAAGACAGATGAAAATTGGTTTGAGATGTTCTTAAACACCATATCCCAAATAGTGGAAGTCAAAGTATAGCTTTCAGAAGTAGAGTTTACTTAATACCTCGATATTAGAGTAAATCTCTCACCGATATTGCCTTCTCTATATATCTGGTTTTACCGCTTCTGATGTAGATGTACTGTGTGTCAAAAAGCTTAGATTTGGTACTTAAAAATTCTAACTCGAATCCGTAAGGGTCCATACGCATCAAAGCAGTCCATATTTAATTTACAATAAGTGGGTACAAAGATATTATACGGTCGTAGCGAGCGTTGCAGCGTATTAAACTCAAGTGAGCAGATCATCGACCACCGTTTGCCCTACAGTAGCTTTTCAATGATTTTTTTTTTTCGTTATGTATTCGTTCGAACCCTATACAAATGTCCTGATCTGTCGTACCTAAATATGTTTATTTAAGAATTCTCGCTCCATTAATTCAAATGGGTCGTCACAGTCAAGCGTTTCAAATATAAGTCATGCACTTTAAATTCACGAAGGTCGGCAGGATGGTTAGTACATGTAGTGAAACATATATTAAAATAGGATCAATGTATTATTTATATAGTTATATGTACAGTTTTGAATCAACAAACGCTCTGCTTATCCAGTGAAAGCCTTGAAGATATCAGCCGGATCGCCGCTATGGTGCAAAGGATTGAAATCAAATCTAAATGCCGATTGTTAGGACTGTTTCAACCATACATGGAAACAGCATATATATTACAATACATATTGCTAGGCATAGCATGTTTTAATCAGTCGATAGAAATAAGTGGATAGACTGCCATTTAATCAAACCCGAGAGTTATAGATTTACGGAAAAACGACATCACCCAATTTACCGATTTTTCTCATCTTCGTGCTCGGCAAACTTTGAGGAAATTGATTACATGTGGCCTTTTCGAAGGGCATATAAAATTCAACTGTACACAATGAAAAGTGTCCTCATCGCATGACATGAGGCAGAAGCTTTCTGGGCCTGGCGTACGTACATTGTGGCTAAGCATCTTAGCCAGTATTTAAACTACTTTTTATAGATTGAATCTTGGCTGCTTGCATGGCAAAACACAGGACAAAAGATCAACATGCTGCATTTACTGAAGACAAAATCGAGCATTTTATTTGATCTTTCACTTCGCTTGTTTATCATAGTTAGTGCTCATTGGTGCTCAGCATTGCGGAGTGTCGAGATCTGCAAATGACTCGAGCTTCCACAAATGGCAAAAGCTAGCTGCGCACTGACTCATTCTCTTATACGTCAAATACGGCGCAGCGAACACGTTACGAAGAACATGTAGTTGTCCAGCATTATCGCTCCCCCACTTCCTGCTCGACTTGCCGATAGAAATAAGGCTATTTGTTATTTTGAAACGCTACGGAAACTATTTGCGAATTGCTAACGAATTTCTGTTCTGAAAGACATAGCCTTCTCAACAGTTCTTCCTCTGGCCCGCATCCCTGCGGCGTTTTCTGTAGAGTGGCCAGTGCTTTGTCATCACGTTATATCCTTTTTGACGAGTAAAGCGTTTAATGTGAGCTTCTATCGCGCATATTCGTTAATTAACTGTGTATCTTAATTCCACAAAGTGGAATAGATGCGATCTTTTCTTTGACCAAAGTTAGGACTCCTCCAATGAGTAGGCCACTAACACCTTTACGAAAAGCTTGAGATTTATCGTTGTTTAATAATTTAAGTTGGTATGTATGTTATGGTAATACCGTTTCTCGGCAATGCATACCATAAAACTGCCTGTGTCAGTTTACGTTGAACCAATACATAATATGATGATAGCATCCAAATACAAAATTTGAAGTTATCACAATGCGATTGCTTTTCATATTCAGGACAATTAAAATCCACTCCACCCCACTGGATCGATGAAGTGCATCAGTCATCATTGCAGATAATTAGTTGAAGTACCACGCCAAAAACTTATTTTTATGCCTTATTAATTTACAAACAGCTTTTCGAATGGAAGCCTATATACCACCGAACATTACTGACTTATATTTTTCTGGTCGCTTTGTCCCCAGCGTCTTTCCGGAGATCCCCTCATTGTCCTATTTTCTAAGGATCGTCCCATGCTGTTGAAATGAAGTTCGCGCCATTCTAAAGTTAAAGCAGAGTCGGCAACAAGCCAGAGGCCAAAGCGAGTGCTCGAAACTTTTCCGAGCCTTCCCTCACAGTGTGATATCTACTCGCTGTGATCATTGTCGTGTCATATTGAGGTATCTATCCTCAATCTCGAATGGCCGATGCCAACGGCGTCTGTGAGAGAAAGCAGCTTGAAGAGAAAAAACGGAGCGAAAATTGCAAACGATGACATTTAGACTTTTGTTGAGAATGGCAACGACAACGAACACAGCACCACGACGATTTTTCTGCCGCCCATTCAAACGAATATCTATCCTTGGTTCCTACCGTTCGATTTTTCAGGCCCGTCAGACTATGCTAGATGCAGCTGTACTGCATTTGTTTCCGTTGTGTTGAACGATAGGGTCTTGTCAGGCTTGGCCTGCTTATGGTATGCCTATTGAACTATAATGGTATGCCCTCTTGTGTGCCTCTGGTATTCCTCCGGGCTATATTCGCCTATAATTCGGGCTATTCGCCGATAATTTTCGAATGGCTGCTGGCGTCTTATGCCGAGACCCGAGAACAAACGTGGACGCGTATAAAAAGCAGAAATCACATGGGAGAACTGTTGATAGGCTGGCTTTGCTGTTGCCGTTGATTCTGCTACGGCTCCTTCTGTTACCGCTATATGCCTGCTTTCGCTAGCAGCTGTAACATTCTATTTCTTTTCTATGGTCTCACGCTTTCTCCAGCGTTGCTGCTGCCATGACCATCGCTGGAAATATTATGGTAAGATAGCAGAGATAGAGAGCGTCACCCTCTGACCTAATTCGCATAACGGCCCGTGCACTGCTGGAGCCGCCTGCATCACCACTGCCACCTTTTGGGAAAAGGCCGCCAGTTTCTGTATTCTCTTTTCCATTCGATGACATACTTTTCTTAAGCTTGTCTATTTATACTGCACAAAATAGACGGATGATAAGGTGAAAACATCAGCCCATAAAATGAAGGTGTGTTATATCCTTTCCCGCGACGGATCTTCGTGGCAGGCTAAAATTCTTAAAGAAAATTGTGCTCTAGGACGTTTATCTGTCATATGGGCTAGCAAAATACCATACAGGAGTATTTAACGTTTGCGATATGGGTGATTTTCATAGCGACTGCTTAGAAACGGTGATGTACAATATTGGCCACTCTACCTGCGCTGTTAATGTGGTCTACCACACGCTCAACAAGTTTCAGAAGTTGCTGCTTCAAGTCAATATTAAAGGACGCGCTTTTTGACCCAAAGTAGGTACGAAGTTTTTGTGACACTCCGGCCCATAACAGGTTGCTCATACAGAACGCTGCTAAAAATAAAATCAATCATTACAAATAGCTCCATCGTAGAAACAGAACCAGAGTTTTATGTTTCACACCAAGCTAATACTTTTTCCGGCCGCGATAGAATGTTTAGATTTAAGTTAAATTCGAACTAGACCATGGGGATATGCTGTGTTTTCAAATAATACCGTCTTAGTTGCAGATACTAATTACGAAGGAACAACTCGTTATAATACGTAAGATTAACTATCTGAAGGGTAATGAAGGATTCGTTTTTATGCTAGAAAACAGATTTCAGACATAACAATTAGGAAACAATTAGAAAAATTATTCGAAAGTCAATAAAAGTGCGCTTGTATTTTTTAATTTTTAATTTAAAAATGACTCAAGCTAAATCAATATTTAAGTAGAGCTTCGTTTACAACAATTGTGTTATATGTCATGTATTCCATGTATGATTTTATGATGATGACAGGTAAGATGTTTGGTTGTGATTTTTCGTTTCGCTGAACCGTTATATATTAAAACTGTTAACTGGAAATTCTGCTGCTATAAAGGAAGTGCTATGTTGATCTGCTCGATTACAATAATGAAGGTTATTAACTAATGAACGGTCTTAACGGTACGTGAATCGGATAAAGTCCAATTCTCCCTTCAAAGGACCTTGTATTAAAGTAATGCACACAAACTACCTACTTCTACGATTAACAAAGAACTCTTAAACTCATAGTCCGTTTCAGCCTTACATCGAGATTCACGCGTGATTTTTTTTTCGTTCTTTTTTGTTTTTTTTTTCAGAATATTCTTTTTTGCAACTAGGACACAGCTCTGTCGTATACTAGATATTTTCCAGAGGTTGGTTGCCCTGTCCGTGACGTTTCATATAATTTGGCCATGCGTGGTTATATTTTTAGAGCTGAATTCAATTCAGGATCAATGCTCCCCAACTTTTCTTGCGGGAACTCGATAAGTGTAGCATTGAAGATTGGTTATGTTAGTGCTAATGGCCTGATCATTTTGTAGTCTCTAACGTTGCTTTATTTTGCCTTTGTTCGTTATGTAGTGCCAACATTATTATAATATCACAATCTTTTAGGAATCGTTCATTATTGTATCTGTGATACGGAAATCGGGAGTATGACAGTCATGATCTGGGGTGTCCTCGACAAATGGGCGGAAGTCTCCCACGGCTATGGGAGAAAGTGCAGATTTTGGAATCAATTTTATTCTATCTCTTCTAAGACAGTTACTGTGAACGATGCGACCGCTATAAAGCAAAACGCATCGAGTTGTAACATTGTATGGTACAGCACCCAAATGCACTAAAATGCTTTAATAATTGCGTTTTCTATTATAAACCACAAACAGCTGAGGTGTACACGTACATGCACCCTTTCCCATGCATGGGGCTAACGGAAATGCCTACATTCTACCGACAAATAGCCGCAGTCCGATAGGAATGAAGCCATACACGGGGCAACTGCTTCTGTTAGAGAAAGAAAGACGGCAACTGTAACTGATCGTCAAACGAAAGTCATGTTGTTTGCTTGCACTACAATACGAAAGTAATGCCCCTTGCTTTTCGTCAAGACATATGAAGACGAAGCGGTCTTTTCATTGACAACGCACCTTTGTCCTCTCCATTCCGCATGAGCTTCAACACATATACACACAAACCAGACGAGTATAGAGATAATGCACGCGCTAGTTGCCTGACGCTAACAGCCCGACGTAACGGAATATCAATGGATGATTTGTCCACTTTGCGTCCCAGCTTTCTTCCTGTCTAGCTAAGTGGTCTTTTGGGCTATCTAGATCTCTACTGGTTCAAACTCCTTTTTTCACCATCATCATTAGCTGTTGTCCTTACAATACTAGCGTATGACAATGCAGAAGCGTGGGATGGAAACGGCGGCAACACGCGGAATTGCGGGGTAAAATGGGGTCTGGTTCGTTGACTGCGCCGAGAAGCGGCTTAAGGTGCTCTTGGTGTTTATGGGACGGGCCGAGAATGGTACCATGAAGCAGCGGATGTCCCGCCATTTGCTTATGGTTCTCATAAACTTATGTAGAATGTGGCCGGAAGCACTCAAGCCTGTCTTTCATGGCGCCACCATTCCTGACCCAGTCGCGGCAGTATTGGCAACTCCGCTATCGGTCGCCAACGCAGCATGCCAACGCTCTCTTTTCCTCATTCCCTCTTTTCCCCCTTTAGTCATCGTTCGCGTCCCTAATGGAAAGTCTAGTTGACGACATGCGCAGCGGGTGATGGGGCCTAATATATGCTACACGAATTCGCTCGCACAGGCAAAGTGGTCCTCACACACAAACTCGCTCATTCCCATGTATTCGTCCACTTCGTTTTTCTTCGCTAACTTTGATTCAACTGAATCTACTAGCGTTTTTCCTTCTAAACCGTTTCTCTGTCCTTCTATGTGCCGTGTCCTTATGGTGAATTACCTTAAAAACGCATCGTATATACTATATATTGTGTCGTATATCACGAACGACGAATAGGACAAGGCTAGCTGGATACGACGAAAAAGGGTCTGATATTTTCTGTTCGCTCTACACAGGCGACGCAATTTTATTTTTACTAATCTTAGGGAAGGAAGGGTCTTGTAGAAGTGCAACGATGGGAGGTCCGACTACGCAGAATGTATAAACCTTATTCTTTTTACAAGTGCAAGTCGATCTGATTGTCAATCAGCGAATTCGACAATAAGCATCTACGCAATTATGCATGGCAATACAGCAAAGTGTTTTGTAATTAATGTAACTATGTTTTTTAATTCCCATTAGGCCACACGTTTCAACTGTTGTTGTTTCGATCTGTCACCTTTAACACGATAACTTTCCACGAGAACTTTCAGTAAATGTTAACATTATTCCATCCAGTATTAGATGGTATGGCATACGGCACTTCTAAACCATATAAATAATCTTTCCATGTGACAAAATCCTTACTCGATTCCTTTCGTCTCCAGTTGACATTTACGGCTGCTCAACTCAATATGTAGTCCATTAACATATAGGCACAAGTTAAGATTCAAATCTTTGTAGTTACCTAATGATTAATAGTTTTGCTAACCGCGAAGACATACACTGTGCATGCACTGAACCGAAAAACGTGAACAGGTCAACTTGTGTAAAAGATGGCGGCAGACACTATAGGGGTACGCACATTATCGATTCCTTAACAAACTACTGACTGTCAAAAGTCCACAGTTTCTAGCAGTTGTAAAAACGGAGAAATTATTTTCAATGATCACAACTTCGTATAGACTGGATGCCATCAAATGACATCCAAGGATCTCGCGGCGAAACAAAATATATAATAGCGTCAATGATTCCTGCTATAAATTATCGCCAGCTCCGTGGACTTCATCGATTTATGTTTGCCATCGAAGCTGAGGTCAAGGTTGACACTGTAACTTCTAGAATAATCAGAGTGAATGTGGTAATGGCAGATATAATGGTCCTGAATGCTTTTATTAGCCGCACTGTGGCGCCGCAAAAATTGAAATTTTTACACTGCCTGTGAGCCATGTGTATTATTATTGTTATATAATAATCTGCCGCGTTTCTTAGAGGCAAACTTTCTGTACACCGGGACGATTGTGTTAGTCGACCCTTGAAAGAGGAATTTCCTGATCTATCTGTATGACGTACGGAAATAAACATTCTAATTCAAATAGCAGCGAACAGAGCTATCTCGAGAACTGTTTTTTTTTCGATATATTATGCGTAGTCGAAAACTACGCCCACAGGAATACTTGAGCCATTTGCCAAACCAGCAACGGGGAAGTAGCCCATTATTTTTTGAAAGTCAGACTCAAATTGAAGCTCCTCTGCGCATTTTTCTTTCAAAAAAGACAGTACTTGGAGGGATTCGGTATTGCTTCGGAGGGAGGGAGGCCCTCTGTACAAGCGCCTCAAGCTGCAGGATTGATTGCGCATATTATAATTGCGTCCAGTATTTACTGTGTATGGTTTGTCTCTATCACTTTGACGAGACTCTGCGGGGAGCGATGTTTCGTGGACCAGCTTGTCATACACATTGGCCCTGGAATAATCAAGAGGTCAGGGGTCAGCTCCGTTTCTCCGCTGCGGTCGCGGAATGTTTCAATGTGTGCTGAACATCGCTACACAATCTGTTTTTTTTATGCTGTTAACTTGCATCCGATAACGATTAACCAGCTACTTGAGCCTGAGGATGGCCTCATCTAAAGCCCGCTATTAAAACTTTGTTTTCGTTAGAAGTCAATCCGCACTATAATATAATAAGCTAAGCTTTTTGAACTCAAAACTTTCTAATAAATAGTTACTGATTAAGTAATAATAGGTGTAACTACCTCAATTTGCTACACCTCAAGTCCTATTAACCTATATATTTAGTTTCTCTCAATCTACACAAATGCAATAATAAATGCCTAGTAAAAGAAAGGGCGATAATTTTCAAAATACAAGTTGTACTATGTAAAAATAAATAAACCTGCTCCTTAGAATGCTTGCTCTATGGAATAAAATCATTTTTACAGGTTTTAACTTCATTTAGGAATACGTTATGACTCACCTGGTGTTACGCCAGGAGTTCTCCGCGAGTTCAAATATCTAGAGTGATATCGTCGTGCGGTTCCATATTAGCGGGTCGTGCCTTCCATTAGTTCCAACCGCCATTGTCTAACCATTTTTTCTGTGCGGTGGCCGTAATGGCACCAGCAGCAGCGGCGACGGAGCTCGAAACCCCCTTTACTTTGTCACTTCATAATTACATGTCTTTTACTTATCTAAACATTTCCTGTGCTTACTCATTCGATAATAACGGGATCAGCATATGGCCAAATAAAATAGATACGTGTGACATATTTGCGACATACTTTAATTTTTCGTTGCTGTTTGTATATATTCTGTATGCCATAAGTTGTGGTAAAAAGCGACTGCCCAAATTCGCTTAGCTATTCAACATAATAATATAAAGAAAAACTGCAGAATCTGGATTTGTTCTGTCCGTTATTCAAAATTTGTTCCAGTTGATCTTGCCTAGCAAGCCTCGATATAGGTGATACCGGTTGACTAAAATGAATAGGCAAAATATCTACACGTTTTTATTTGAATAGTCCTATTCCTCTACGCAGGACGACTCAAACGGCTCGAGAAAAGTTCTTAGGTAGTTGGTTCGACATCTGAGGCATATAGGCCGCCTAGGAATATAAGTCATGTCTTCGCTACACCTCGCGATTTTCATAGTACAGAAAGGGTCCAAGCACCCTCGCTCCATATCCTCAAATAGCACCTGCCCTAAGTATTAAATCAAAGAAGTTTTGCCTTTCAACTTAGGCCCTTGCCTACATACTCCACAAGCAGTAAGCATAGGAGGGTTCAACAAAAGCAGGGGTAGCTGCAGTGGGACCACATTTTGAGAATATGCCTGTCAGCCCAAGTTGAGGACCGGGAGATAGTTATTGTCAATTTATAGCTAAATAAGAAGCTAGAAGCTATACTGCTCTATAGGGAATTGAGAATAGCATATGGTAAAGTTTGGAGGAAGCAACATCTCAGTTTTGACCTCGCTCTGGGCAACCTTCAATTAAAATCGCTTGAAGCGCACGCATGCAATATAAGCGAAGCATATGTATGCATCACTCATTTTATGGTAACGGTCATAATAATACCATTCTTTTCCGTGCAGCCACAAACGCTGTTTTTGTAATGTCCTGTGATACCTTATACAGCCAACTAATAAGTTGAACAATAAAAAGTGTTAATGAAATAAAGTTTAACTTTAAGTTTAAATATAACAAGCTTAGATGGGAATAGTACGAATGAATTAGAATAATGTTGAGATTCCACTAAATTTTTTTGCAGCTATCTCATGATTCTTTGCTGTGAGAATGAAATGGCACTAACTAATTTACAATAATAAATGTATTAACGTATACTCCATATTATAAGCATGTATGACGTCCACGTATTTTGATTTCGTAGTTTTTAACAAAAGGCACTATGAAGGTGAACAAAATTAGTGAGCATATGAAACATATGCCTTTAATCTATTCTCTCTATAGAAGAGCCACGCGTGTCAAACGACTTCAATAACCCGCCGGGTAATTGTTCCTAGAGCTGCGGCAAGTTAACACTATACATGATTTTGCACTTAATTTCGCGTGTATCAAATTCCGCACGCAATTCGTCATATACCTTAAATGTAGGAAACATAGAAAGTTAAATTAGTCTGATACCGATGATCTTATAGGAAGCCCTAAGCTATATAAGGCGTTTTTAAAAGCAGCACCTTTAGCCTGTTTGCCTAAATATCTATATTCTCTAACACGGCACAGTTTGTAAGGAGCTGGGCTACTCCCTTAAACCTTCCTTTAAATTACCGAAGGAAAAAGAACTCTTAATCCTCTGCAATGCGCGGGTACAACGAAATGCAGTAGAAACTCAAAGATCATTGGCGGATTCCACTGGGCAACATAATTCACGAACACAGTCCGTTCAGTTTTGGGAAGCCTTACCTTCTGGTAATATAGACGCTATGCAATATACATATGTGTGCCTGTAAATGCGCTCTGTGAATAAACATTTCTGCATTGTTGACATGTTCTACGTATCACGCAAACAGAACGCTGCCAAGGTGCTGCCAACAACCGTTAGCCCTTGTCATCATGACACTCCTCCGTCTTCTTGGGTGGCCATCGTGCCGTGAACCTTGTTTCCTTTGTTTTTGCATTTGTTGTTGTTGTTGTTGGTGTCGCTAGAAATGCGAATCCATGTCCAAAGTTAACACATAGCTCCTCTATCACACCCGTGTTTCTCGTTTTACCTTTCCGCAGGTCTGGCTTCGTTTGAACGGCACAGGACAGGCACAGGAATACGTAAAAAAATCAGACCGTCAAATAGACAGCAGAAATGGCTGTAGTTTATAAAATTAAAGCACGTTTATGCATATTCCTAATGGGGTAGATAAAATCCCTATTTGCACGGTTTGCTACAAGCACCCTTACGGCGCAGACTGGTTGTAACCCAGAAGTTCGTCATGCCCCTTGTGCTAGATGTTCTGTAAGAACCAATGTCTGTTATGTACACTGCAAACAGGCATCTACAGAAAACTGCGAGTAGACTGGAGTCTGGAAAAACGTGAAAGATGTTAGAATGAAAGGAAGATATACGGCGTACGCCCACACAGCTACTGGAAGAAGGTAACTCGAATTTTGACAAGGAGTATACCTGACACAAGGCCTGGTAGATGATGTTTTTCTTATGAATTTACTTATCACGTATTCACGATACGTATTCAACAACTAATAACGGACCAGCACAGACGTATGCAGCCTTATTATTATTAGTGTCACAATCGGGTTACATAAAATTTTTGCTTTGAAAGAACTTAGGATTAATTGAAGGGTTGTAGGTCCTGCAGATATTTATATATGCTCAGATACAAGGACGTACTTATGTGTTGTTACCTTGTATGCGCAGAGCGCTCCGGTTAGATGGGTTTAACACTGATGCTGCTTGTTTATAGATTCCCTCAATAACAATATAGGGATAAGCTTTTTCCTTAATACTGACATGGACAGCCCTCATGGAATTCAAACCGCGCACAGGTCTTCTCTAGAATTTCTTCTCTAGAATCATTCTTTCAGATTGCGGATCAATGGTAATCGTAAATGGCTCAACATGAGCATGTCTAGACTCTCTGAAGTACCTTGTTTCGACAAAACTTTTACTTTTTTTAGGATATCTGTAATGCGTGAACGTCTTTTCTAATTGAGGTCCTCTCTGTCTGTTACAATACATTATATACATTGTGGTACCTTTTTTGAAGTAAATCAGTTGTCGATTTTGCGCACTTTATGATTGTTTCCATCCAAAACTGGCCCTTGCAGACGAAATGGATCCATACCGTGAAAGCTACGCGAGTCTTTGCATTTGCATATCAAAGCTATTAGAACTTATTCCTGAATTAGAGACATGATTGAGTTTCTTTTAATGTTGTTAATGTGAGTATATTCTGACGGAGCTTTTTACGTTCCTGATGCCTCGAAACGGTTTCTACCCTTGCACGTCTGTAGCAGTAAATGCTATCATATAAATATTAGTCAGTGAGTGGCAGTTGCTTCAAACGTGTGTCGATTGACGTCAATTTTGTTGTTGACGCCGTTGAAATATAAAGTTAGTCCCTGCTTTTCTTGGACAAGCAGCTTCTGCTTCCTTTTTTTATTCATAGTCCTGTTTTTATTAGTTATGATTTGCTCACCGTAGTTCCTATGCCGTCCATACATGTTATGGATAGTTGTCTGACGCATTAGTATAGGATATGACTCTCGAATTGTTTATATCGAGGTAATTAGCGCATAAACTATTTCTAGTCGTCACGCAGTTTACAGTAGCTGGAAAAGCACAAGATGTCAGTGGATTTCAAGACTCTGCTGCAGCTTTAAAATTATTCATTTCGTTTACTAGCATTTACATCGTACTGTCAGATGATTTCTCAGAGTGTTTGAAGTTGTCTCCCACAGACCACGATAGTATAAACACCTGGCCTATTATCAAACTATCTACGTTGTTCGATGGCTTTCTATCTCTGCCCAATCGAATATCGTCTCGAATATTTACGCATAAGCCTTATTTTCCGTGTTGCCATATTACGAGTAGTGTTTTTCAGTACGGTGTTAATCTAGTTCATATTAGTGTATTTCTGTCTATTTCATAACAGCTTATAAGACGCGTAACAAACAGTTGATGCTTCTCATGATAAGAGGCCAGTGGAAATTTCGTTTTAGCCGAAAAACACATTTGGGCTAGTGGATAGATCAGTAACGCTTCTTCTGACAGACGCTTACATTATCGATAAAATCGTCGGAAAAGAATCAAATATGGTTCATGCTAAAAATCGCTATAAGAAGTTGTGCAGTGGATAAGCCATTTGGCTTTAGCGATGTGAAAGGGAGCCTCAGCTTATTGACAAGATATAGAAAAAAAGTAATGTCAAGAATTTGTCCGACCTTGTAACGATGCGCGTTTTCTCAAAAAAAAAAAATAACTGCTAAATTCTCAAATTATATACCAGCATCAATAGATACGGATATCGCACCCTCTCTACGAACGTTTGGCCTTCTCGAATTATCTTCTTCTTGCCGATCTGTGACGTCGGCGTGCTAAAGTTTCTCATCAGAGTGTTGAATTTTATCGAAAAACGAAAACGTTTGAAGAACTATTCCGTCCTCTTTTTATTTTATATACCTTTTTTTATATTCTTCTCGTGGCCAAGAGCGAACCGCGTTTGTGTGCGACTGCGTCACTGCGTTATTTCCAATATATACCCTTGTTACACTTTTAGTCGAACTGAAGAATCTGTTTCTTGTTTCTTCATATACTTGGAGGGCACACTTTTTTTGCTATGTACTGTTGTATAACATATACATTTGTTCATATATTTTCAAGAAGGCACTGATAAATAATTTCCCTTATTTACAAACGTTTTGTGTCGTATGCACTTTCTCCATAGCCCACTACTACGCAATAATTACCATTAGAGATGCTTCTAGTGAAGGTTACAGTAACTTTGTTTGCTCGTGCTGAACGCCCAAGTTCACTCTCTTTATGAAGTGACAGACCGTATACGGTGATCTTAGCTGTACCTTCAAGGCCAGGGTAGCTACCAGGGATATTACCACGTCGCGCATGTTTCCGCTAGAAATACCGGGTTCAGTGAAGGGTATTACGGGCTAGCGAAAAAGCAGCAGTGGGAAAAAGCTACGTACATTCACCAAGTTGAAGTATAATTTTTTCCGACGGGCGTAAGAACTGGACCCTGGTAGCTACTGCTTGATCAATGAAGTTTCTCTACATGCTAGTTTTTGCAGATGCCTTCCAAAGCGTCTGCTAGCCGTGCCCACGCGGAGAATTGATTAGAAAATATTGATGCCGAACAATGAAAGAACGTGCGTATAATAAATATAATATTTACCACAAGGTTACGCCTTCGTCCATTTGTAATTTTGTCATGGATGGTGATGATTTCGACTTATTACTGCCCAAGATAGTTTTCAAGCTAATAACAACACTGGGCCATTTCTGAGAAAGAGAACGCTTTCGTATACGTAGATTAGGGGAATAAACCCACTGTGAAGCTGTCAGTCGATACGTGATTGTAGCCCGCTATCTACTGGAAACGAAACAAGTGATAACAAAGTGATCGCCTATCATGTTCGCGAGCGTCTGCACTCTATTACTGCTTTGTAAACAATTCTGATACCAACGAATTGCTAATTTCTGTATACAGATATAAATAACTTTGAGACCTAGGCCCTATCGTCGTGAATTTTCTATACGGTAACGATGTGGAGGCTATGTGAGCTATGACGGGGAATTTGTATAAATCTCGTATGTAAATCATTCGTTTATGATGTTAGCGACGCCGCTCTGTATTTATTTGAGAAAAACTGAAGCTGATCGTATTCAGTTATGAAAATGTCATGATTTTCTAACTTTCTTGGGAAAAGTGATGCAATACATCAGCCTTCTTTAACTCACAAAGTTGAACATTTTATGTTTGTAGCACATTATAGATAATTTTTTTTTTTCACACAAATTGCATAGTGTGTCTCGTTGTGTTACGTTACATTGTGTAGTTTGTTGTAGTTTGTGAAGCTTCAAATCATTCGCTAAAACGTGTATACTTACGTATAGGAAAAAAAAAAGAGACATGCTTAGCTAAATTATTTTGTAGGATGATCTTAAAATAGCTTTTCAGTAGAACCACTCCACTTTATGACATCACATAAAAAAGTACAAATAAACGTTTATGTCTAATCTGCAATATAGCTTCGCTAAGTTCTCATAGGTCTTTTTCATTAGTGGGCTAACTGGAATTTGCCTCGGGGCTAACAAGCGATTTATTGACCGTAGAAAAAATCATTTGCGCGCGTAGTAACGCTAACAATGCGCAAATTTTGTTCGCTTATATGTATAAACATAGACATATATATCAAGCTCTTCCTAATCGGTTATTCAGTATTAGTGGCTAGATAATAAATGAGCTGCTAGTGAATTTGGCAAGTTATTATTATAAAATTATTGATAAATATGCTATAGTTGTCATTAAAATAGTGCGTTGATGTGCTGTCTACCACACAATGTCTTAAGGAAAGCATACACATATGTAGCACGTTATATGCGCCCTAGAATGAATACGTAAATTAACGTTGCATATATATATATATATATATATTATATTATATTATATTATATATATA
>NW_019213229.1:110919-167385 GCF_002532875.2 Varroa jacobsoni | reverse complement strand
TATTTATTTATACAGAAATATAAACAAACGGTACATCTGCAATAGTTAACTTAGGTAAGCTGAATTATAGGTTATTAAAAACCATGCTTCTACCTCGAACCTAAGCGCCATATTCTTCTATTAGCCAATACCTACTCTCAGCGTGGTTAGGCACATTGGTTATTACCGTTCGCCTTACAAGGGTAAAGCTTATCAATCTAGCCCTTTTCATTCTGACGGTATCAGGCGTTACTGACTCGCTGTGCGTTTCGACTTTTACCCCTTTTTAGTATCGTTCGCTTTTCCTTTCCTGAACTCCCGTTTTCTGTTATTGTTGAGCATTTTTGTCAAAAACCTCATAATCGTTACTTAATGGGTCCATTATCGTGATTGTTCCTTCTTGTCGTTGCTGGCCAACCGATGTCTCGGGGCGATGAAAGACAAGGGGCTCTTATATTTTTTTTTGTTATTTTAAGGGCCTCCCGCGTGTCAAATTCAAAGGAATAGAGGCGTTGGGAATGACGAAGGTAAGTACGAAATGAGAGCTGACGTTTTTCGGGAATATCGGGGGCGTTATCTATGGTCAACAGGGTCGATTGGCCAAGGTCGCATTGTAGATGGAAGCCATTAAGGTTAAAATAGTCGTTTGCTTAATAAATGCAATGTCGAGGACACGCTACTAGAAAATCAATAGAATATCGGTTGGTTTTCGCTAGTTCCCGATAGAGACAGAAATAAAATTTCATTACAAGACAGTCAAATAGTCGATCGTACGAAGAATGCAATTTGCTTCTAGCGACTTGATTGGTCAAGGTGGTACTTGATGTCCCCGAAATGTTAGTTTAGTAACTGTTTTCATTTATTCTATCCACAGGTAAATTGCTTTATGAGGCGTACCCTACCGGGGGAACATGGATCGAACTTCGGGAGAATTAGATGAAGGTTTACAGAATTATACCATAGGATAACTCGTACACTACCCCAGAATATAATCAAAAAAAAAAAAAAAATATATATATATATATATATATATATATATATATATTTATTTATTTCCTACTGAATGGTTCTATTATGCTCGGAAACGATTCAGAATAGTCATTAGGACGACATTTGTAACCGGTGAAAGATTATGTTTGCAGCTCCCAGCATATATTATAGTTAATTTAATGAATTTTTAGAGCCTATATTTCAACTCCAATAATGTCGAAGTCTCAAATTGAAACTCCATCGAAAATCTCACATATAAAATGTAATAGGTGGGCGATCGAACGACGTTTCAGCGCTTTCTTCACTATTTGGTCCACACCTTTTCGGATCTATTGGAATTTTCACTTCACAATATATTAGATAATTATTGCAGTTTCCGGTGTAGCAAATCTTTGAAGTTAAAAAGTGTGAAGAGTGTTTTTTTGCGGAGGAAAGTCACCTTTACCTCACGCATCCCACGTGCACTGGCCTCACCTTTAACTTAACGCTCAACGGTAGAAATAAAGTTGCTCAACAGAGCCTGCGGCTCAGCTAACCTGTGGCCAGCTGGCCCGTTTCTTCATCTTTTCTGGCTCGCGATGAGGATCAGCTGTTTCTTAAACCTCATGGCGTCCATCGGCATTTCCACTCGCTTTCTGTTTTCCTTTCGCTACAAGTTATGAATCAGCCAAGCTATGACTGTGCCGTGCTACTGCCTATCCATCGCGGTCTTACGGTTTAGTTAGTTCAGGCAGTTCCGAGTCCTGGGAGGGAGAATTCGAAGCAAAGATACGGAGGGAGGTCGGACGGCAACGAGATAAACAAGCAAAACGTCGGAGATGTCGGTTGGCGACAATGACTGGTTTCCATCTCCATGTTGGCCGCAATGCTTGTGTTACTACTAATGGGAGCCGAGGATGGCTTCGTGAGGATACATCGCTGTATTGTCCTTTGGACTATTGTCACTACGATTGAAAAGACACACCAACGCCTTCCTTTGCATTGTGAGAAATATCATTGAGTTGTTGCCCGTTGGCCTCTGCTTGTTACGCTGCTGCTGCTGCTCTAACGAACATGGATACGATCAGACAATCTTTTCTTTCATGAAGGTAGCATTTGCTGGACTCGTGCGACCTAAACTACAGTGATAGATCTATACAGTTGTGGCGTCGCTGCTAGTGGTACCGCCTCGAAGGCCACCATTGCCGCGGCAATGTCATTGCCAATTTTGGGGACGCCAGCTGCTCTGCGAGAACCCCGTCCGTCGTCAAATGGCTGTTCGTTCGAAAAAAATAGAGCGAGCGACAGAGATGACAAAGAAGAAGAATAAATATAGCATTAAAAGATCGCTAGCAGAGTACAGACAGGCAAGCACAAGGTTTTGGGAGGTTGCGTTCGAGAATTGGCAATAACAAAAGCCAGAGACTAAAGAGCATATACTACGTATTGTTCAGAGTGTACGGCGGCAAATAGCAACGTAAACTTGTTTAAAGCCTTAATAAGAAGATATAAGCTGTAATGGTCTGTTTCCGTTTTACGATGCAAAAGTTCGCGAACTTCATTTTTCTCTTCGCTATTATAGCCGTTATAGCAAATAGGTGGCGTATAGTGACTGAAATTTCTACACGGTTATAAATATTTGTGGTCATGTATATTTAGTGACCGTTTTTGCATATTGGATTGTTGGAACCCTTAAGCTTAGTTACTAGCGACGAACATAAACGTGTGTAACTCGAATCCAGTAATGACTTGTCAAACGTAGTATTAATGAACACGCGAGCGTTAACGAGTGCGGCAGGCAGCAAATGCGCGAGGCGAGACATAAAGCCGACACCAACGAAATGAACGCAAATTTCCCCATAGACAACAAAGACTTTTGATACTTCCCGAACATTCTATTTTTCGGGTTCTATTTCGCTTTCCGACATCCTATTTCCATTCAAAAGGCGCCTGCCTAACGTAATCCGTCCATCCCTACTCCCACTGGGAAGGTGGTTGCTTTTTTGTCGACACGCGTTGCTAAACGCCGTCTAATGCACAATGAACTTCTCTTGCGCACACAAAGGATTTCACGGTAACGTCATGATTGTCGCTGTCGACATAAAAATGCCGACAACGACGGTTACGTCGTATGGCGAATGGATAAATATCGGATACCTATTTATACTGTTGGCAAAAAGATGATGGCAAATAAGAGGGGGGTATATAGTAAAAGCAGTTCGTATACGTATTCGCCGCAAGCGAAGATTCGAGCCCAGTGTTTCTATTGCTCGAATTCAATTGCATGCAGCGAAACTGCCGAGCACAAGCTATGAGTAGAAGTTATCTATAGTACAATACATCGTAATGTTACCTCATGTTAGGCAGGTTACATATTGGTGTTTGAGCTTAATAGATAAAAACGGAAATGCCGGTTGAACACAGTCGCTTCAGAACACATAATATATGGACTTAACGATAATTATATGGACTAAACACGTTGTAGGCACACGCGTGTGCAGGGACCTTTAGAACTTAGGAAATAATTTGCGTTCAAAACCTAAAGAACATATGTCTAATAAAAACGATTTAGTAAAGCCTCAGCCACTGCGACCAGACCCGTCAGTGTGTCTATATGGCATCTATTGTCATTAAGAGAAGAAACAGCTACGTAACTTCATTGGCTTAAAACCTATTTAGTTGAAACTAGACAGGGGCGAAGCCGCTTCATACCTGTTGCGCTCCATTCGTCAAGTTAATTACCTAAGCGCGAGCAAATTAACGCTGAAATATTCTTCTCCTTTTTTTTATAAAAAGCAATTTAAAAATAGTTGCAAACTACTGTACAGGCTTCAAACAAAAAATTGAAGCTATTATGGGAACGGCTACCTCCTATCTGCGTCGACCGATGCTCCTTTTTTTTGCGGCTTCTCTAACTCAATTACCGATCACTAAGCGTAAAGCTCATACGTTTCATTGCTTACGATGTTGCTTACGTGTTATTATTGTTGTTAATGCTGGGAGTAACGGGGAACGCGGGTAAAGCGGTTAGAAGCATTAAGTAAACGAGCTGTACTATTCCCCAAGCCTCAACTCCTATGCTCGAGCTCTGCTGACTCCACAGGATATTGTCGACGCTTCGTCAGTCAATTTTTAGTCGGAATCGCCGACCAGCGCCTCTCAGTTGAGGTGCGCAGGAAACAACAAAGACTGTCCCTCAAAGCGAACATCAAGTAAGAAAGGATGAACCTGCCAGGGGTAACAAGGGCCCTATTGGGATATAAAGTTTGCTGACTCATAAGCCTATTTGTGGCCTCACAAAATCAAAAATTACTTCTGGCAACACTCTTTATTATAGTGGCCACTAAAGCCATAGATTAGAAATAGGATAAGGTTACGTGACCCGTCCAGAACAGAATCAAGACTTAAAATTCTTCTACAAAAACGGAAAACAGAAGGTTGATTGTTGGAAAGAGGCGGAGTTCTCTATCATATTTTGCACAAAAGTTTCAAGTTTCGCCTTGAGTGTTATGCTTTCGAGGACGACTGTTGTGTACAAGCATAAAGTACATGATCGATGGAGGTAACAAACTTTGTTTGCCATAACCATAAATATGTTAGCGGGCCGTCATTGCAAGTGCTACTGTCGTTTACCAGCATCGAGTAATAGTTTTACCATCTGACTCATATAGAGACCATCAGCCGTCCCAGATAAGTGGCAAATTCACCGCTCATCAGCCTTGATTTGATTAAATTGACGATTGCGTAACTTTGGCTTACACGTAGATAGGAACATGTGAGATAACATATATTATTCTATGTAATTGATATATTTTTTTGAAGTTTTAAGTGTTTGATCCAAGCTGGGCATGACCCTCAATCAAGATCTACCTCTCAAAATTTACTAACCAATTTTCAGTAGCGGCAATGAGTGGCTTGGTCTTGAGATATGCCCTACGCACAGAAAATTCGAAGAATTCTTATCTGAACTATTTAATGGGCAGAAGGTTTTTTTTAGACAAGATTTCTAAGTTATCAGTAAGCCAAATTTGCACTGAATGGCTATTGTAAGCAGATGTTTGTTTTGCTGAAGGACACTTTTTTTCTTGCTACGATTTCAGCAGCGCTTATGGAACGAACCGAAGATAGACATATAAAAAAAATGTTGTTTTTTTAAAGAAAGTGCAGTGGCGTGTTATCCTATCACCAGACATAATATTTAAAGCGTGAAGACTGACAGGAAAGTTTGTTCTACTTCAGTCTAAAGACCCGTCGCGGGGATTGCCATTGTAGGGGAGCGAGTGGGCGAGTTCTGACTGATAAAGACCTTATCATCGAAGGAGAACTAAGCGGCTCTATGCTTAAAAAAATTAAGTACCAGATGAAAAAAATATGAAATTCTTTGCTTTAACACTCCTAGAGGTCATTTATGTAACTCCTATGTTATATGTGTCGATACTGTCGCTAAGTGCCATTCAGTACTTCAGACGGCTAGCTTTTAGCACACACGCGTTTCCGACCTAAACTATTTAAAAAGTTCTTATGTCCAATAAAAAGGGCAACGTAAAACTGCAGCTTCACGGAGATATGCAGCGTATGCCTAAGCTCGTGGAGAACTCTCGGGCGAGCGATGGTCTTTCTCTGTTACAGCATTACAATGCCCGGATCACTGGAAATGCATGCTTGGACCTTTCTCATAAGTTGTTGGTGTTCCTAGTTTCAATTTTTTCGTTATTCTTCTACATCGGTATGTAAAAGCTTAGGCAGAGCTCTTCGGAAGGCATATGGAAATCAGATTGGATGACTACATCGTCGATTGTATTTAACCAATAATACGATCTCGAACATCGTGTCAGTCAACAGAGCCTTCCTTCCGGTTGTACCTAAAAGGCGATCTGCCTATTATATAGATGGCGAAGTCGACAGGAAAAGCACTCTACAGCAATGAGCACATCGACGCAATGAACCTTTCAATTGAAATCTTTCTAGATTTAACTCGCGTGCTCCGTAGAGCTTTACTACTTGTACACGACATTTAAAAATAGTTTATTCAATAACGAATTGCATGTTTCACTGTAGAATATAAAAGATTTTGTGGCGCTTTACACCACTTCAGCTTTTGAAAAAGCCATTGGAAATTGAGATATAGCATATATGTATTACGGTTTATTTCGGAGAATATCTAGGCACTTGATTGCATGTTGCACGTGGATTCACTGTTATGGAAAGGACGATCAAGAGATAACAGGGCACGTTAAAAATAGGGCGTTTAGCATACAGCGACTACTAGCAGTACCTTTTTAGGGAAGAACTGTCTTGCATATGGCTAAAACTATACCTGAAACTGAAAAGCTTGCCAGATGCTTGGTGCTGCAAAATCCTATAAGTCAAATATTATTTTGGCTTCCCATCATCGCTTACTACAAGACGCATAAAACTGGGAGGCTGGTTATATATGGCAAACAAATCGGCACCCCAGCTGTGTTTTTAATCTCGTTAGCATTACCATCTTGCGATGGTGCCTATTTTGCTACAGTGAATCTTCCAGTATCCCGGTTGGCGGCGTAGCTTGATAGGCTTTTGTTTATCCTGTTACTGCAATCTATCATCGGCTTGCTTGAGCGATCCTAAGACTGTGCCGCTCATCAGAATTTCCCGCCCGTACCGACACTGATGGCAACCGCCGTATGAAAGGAAGACAACAAACAAAATATGTAAGATGGGGCAATCTCAGACTAAAGGACCTCAACCTGGCCTGCGGTAGCAAATGATGCCGCTAATAACATTCACACAGCGAGTCTTCGTTACTTCAAACACAGCGCCACAACGCCAGCAGTTAGCTTTAATAGGCCAGAGTCTTCGAGTATTATGTAGTAGTGCTAATGCGTAGTTTCAATAGGCTGTTGTGTTAGTTACCTCGTTATAACAACGCGAAGAGTCTCTATAGTGCTGCGTGCTTATAAAGCGTACTCTAAATCCATATTTGTTTCCCCATAGCCGCCTTTACCTCTGCATTGAGAAGGTTAGTTACGTCTTGATGAAGGCATATGCATCATGTTCACGAGACAATAAAACCTAATACAGCCCCAGGCTGTTGCATTGCTCATTTTGTTGGCCCCCTTCGTTACCTTGATTGCGTAGTATATTGCACGCGGTCACGCCACTCCCAGTATTTACCTAATGGAAGTGCACAAATTGAGGACAGAGTTGGGAACGAGGGGCAAACTATAGGGATTACATAGATTGGCCTTAATGTGTAGTATTGTCGCGGTCTGCTCAAAATGTAAACAGAAAACGTTTGTTATTGCGTTTGCAGCTGAGTCATTGTTAGACTTGTATAATATAACCTGTTCATTTATAGTATCAGCATCGCTGACCGCCGTTTGAGTTATATACTGACGTGATGGGGACTAGCATTAGATAAGTGTATTCCATAATAATTCGCTTGATATTACTGGAAAAACATTTGAAGAACATGCGCCTACTGGTCTCGAAAAGAAAAAGCTGATAAATTTTGTGACGATTTCAAGCTCAGCCTACCGTTTAGGACAAAGCAAACATTTTCATTTCGTGTGTCAGTCAAGCCATATCTTTCTATCTGGCGTTGCTGAACGGCGAAAACAAAAATATATATTTTTGAATATATCGATATCAATTCAGATGGCAATTTTCTCCGCATCAAGTTAATCTCCATACTTATTACTATGATTCTATTATTATTATTATAAGATTAGTTGCATGTACTTAATAGTTTTGCAGTTAGGCTGAAACTACATTAAATGTTAGCGGTACTGCGCTGCCTCTCCAATTAATGGTAATATCATGTCGTAAAAAAGAACTTACGAAGCACCAAAATAATGTTCATATACTAATTTTCATTAAAGAATTTATTTGTTTGCTTTAAACACAGTCTATTACGAGTTTCGGATTATCAAAACTACATTCGACCGAAATTTAAAAAATAACTCATCTTCATCATTGTATTTCCTCATTGAACCAATACGCAGTCAATAACAAGGCTTTTTGGTGTCATGCACTATTTGCGATTGCTCTGAGCTATTAAGCGAAGATAACCTAGTGCTACTATATTACCTGCGTTATGACCTGAGATGCGGGGTTCGGTAATGGGTTTGGAAGTCCCAAGTTTGGAAGGTATGAGTCACACTCATCGTCTCATAACGGCCCTCTTTTATGAAGTTCAATGTGTGCGCCAAGACAAAGGGCAGTCTGGCAGCTGTCTATAGGAAGCTCGTTTTGCGTCAAGCACCCTAAGTAGAAGGTCAATTTCTTAAAGATTGCGTTCTGCTTCGGCACGCACGAGCCTAGTGAAATAGCTGATATCTCTGACCATTTGCGTTTCGCTAAATTACTTCTACAGATGGCTAATTCGACATTTTGCTAACTGAAATGGACGTCTGATCGACATTCAGTAAAAAAGCGCAGTCGTTTTGTTTCGCTCGTTTTCGATTACTCACCATAATATAGAATATTCTTGACAACCCCATCTTAACAGTAAAAACAGACGTGATAAATATAGTTTTTGTTTTCTTCGACAAAATGGGTTGAAAATTATTTGAAAGGAAAAAATCTAAGGGAAGCATAGGGAATCTTCTACCCTAGCGGACCTTACGGGCTTCTAAATCGAAGCCGTGACTATCATACGACCGCGACCTGACGTTAACTAATATCTGTCGAAACCTATTGAAATGTTTATTTCGTAACTAACCAGAGATATCAACGTATGCATATTAAACATGTGCTTGGCCTAGCCGATACTTGACTTGGCCTGCAAATACCATTCTACATAAATGTCAATTTTCAGCGGTAAGATTAATATCAACGTATATTTTTCACAACACCTTAACTCTGTTAGCATTTAGAAATGGCCAACTGTTAATTTAGTTAGTTTATTAGCTAGTTAATAAAAATCGTAAGCTTTACATTTTGAAGGTCGCGATATAAAATTTCCCAAAGTGTTCGTCAGGCTGGAAATGCAACTTTGAAATTTTGAAAAAAAATACTCAAATTCGCTATGGTAGAATAGCATACTGATGTGTTAAATGTACTTTTTTTTATAATAAGATGATAACGTACACGACTATACGCATATACTAGGCGCGAGGCCAACACTCTTTTCAGCTTCTGAATCAAGAAACAGTGCTTTTGCTACATTGCTCTGTCATTTAAACTGTTTTTTTTTTTTGCTATAGTAAATCGTTTCAAAGATTTCATAAAAATTTACTTTTTTCGTTCTTCTCTCTAGGTAACAGTTGTACTACGAACATACATCCAGCTACGAGCATGAGCGATTCTACGGCGGGCGGCATCCATCGGCAACAATACTGTGTAGTTTGTTAAGTGGAAACTAACAAAAATGTTTTACTTGCTCATGCCATCCGGCGTGAGACATCGCTCAGGTAATCTCGTTAGAGATTTTTAAATTCGTGTCCAGCCCAATAATAATAACAACTATTATTATTAGTTATCGAATATTCTAGATCTTTTGCTATGCTCACTTCTATCCCGATTCTAGAACCAATTTACTATATCTTCGTATATTTACATGCGCAGCACAGCTTGCTCCTCACAACTGTTGCGTCTTGCCCGGGGCAAGTTCACTCCCGAAGCTGAGTAGTATTTGCCTACTTTAAAATTGCTGACAATAATAGGATTACGTATGAGCGCGACGGTGGTAAGCGAGCTTCTTTTCGTTGACATGCGGACGTGGAGTAAGTGCTTTGAAGTTCGTAGCTCACGAAATAACCAATTTTAGGCACTCACAGATTCACGAGTTTCACAGAAGCTTGCATCGTTTTGCTTGTTTGTTAAATCTTTGCTACTCTATCTTATTTACAGTGTGTATTTGGGCATCTTTTTGCTGCAGCTCAATCAAAAGTCGCTTGGTTCTTAGTCGACTTTTAGCTTGCGGTGTCTCGTGATCCGGGCTTTATTATGTTACTACCTTGACACACTGTTACGGCGGTAGTGAAGCAGGCGCGGCTGGCATTTATGGCGTCCATACGAGTCGTTCTGGTGTGACTGACGTGTTCACAGAAGACATTCAGCATTTGTTGCTCTTGGGGCCGGATCGGATTCAGTAAAAGAGGTTAAGGTGGACTAAAATTTGCAGAAAGCTTTAAATCAAAAGTTGGATCCTGATTGTACGCACTACGTGACATAATTCCAACACAATAACATGACAGCTTAGTAATTCTGGTGGTATGATTCCGATAACTCGAATTTCAATGAAGTAAGAAACAAAGCTCGCTAGATAGGATTAAAGATAAAAACGATGGAGAAAGATTAAAATGCGCATGGGAGTACATAAGCGACCGCTTAGCGCTGGCCAACATTCAACGTATCCTTACTCTATTGTTATATAATCTATTATACAAGGACTAGTAACAAGAAGATAACTAAGAGCAAATGTTTATTTCGTAATTAACCAGAGACGTTGTCAACGTATGCATGCTATACATGTGTTTGGATTAGCCGGTCCTTGATTTGATCTGAACGAAACAAAAAATAAATGAATTATTCGACAAAAAACCTATAAAAACAACACAAACTGTTTTATCTTATAACACACTAGGCGCATAACGACACGAAATTATGTGCATCTATTACTTGGCATTTTTCAGTTCGATAAAAAAAAATTAATAAATGAAGAAGACGTTACTTAGATAACGATAATTGAAAATACTATTATTCTAACGTTTAACGGTGAACGTAGAACGCAAATTTGTAGCCTTCGGTTTTCCCAGAAAACCGATTTTGGCCGTGTCTTTAAACTCATGATACGACACCTCGACTATTTCCGTCACCATTTCCTTGACTTGAACGGCCCTTGCTCGTTAGGAAGCTGACCCTACAGTTTTCCTTATAACCTGTGTGGCATAGTGGCCTCAGCAGCAGTAATGGGAGTATTTCTACGTGGTCGCGCAGACAGCTTTTTAAAGTAACACATAATTAAATATCTGCTAGCTTTCGCTTAGGATAGAAGTATATACCTAGATTACGGCGAGACTGGGCACTGGCAGAGTAGGGTCTGCGCATGCAATTTGAAAATTAGTCAGAATATCGCGTACAGCCGCCATTGTTGCTGTTATCAGCGCTGGTGATAGCGGTGCAGATCTTTCCAGCGGCTATTACGTATGGACGCAGAGGTGTGGTAGCGGCACTCTGACAACAAAATGTCTAGAAAAAAATGTGCCTGCAAACGAATCGAACATAGGTCGACTATATATCAGAAAAACAAGCAAGATCATGGAGAACACCAAAATTGAGACTGACTTAAAATTGAAGTATGTTTCGCCTACGATAATGAGAAACGATACGTCGATTACATATGTTGACGGCCATGAGATATTCACTGAAATTTTCCGTCGAGAAAGATAGGTATTATAGCTAAATATTATTTCAAACTATTGGCGAAATTATACTACAGGGTATTGGACGATGAGTAAGTATGTCATGTAATATAAAACTATTACTATCGATAATAAAGTTATACAGAGTATATCGGATGTGTGCTTTTGGAGCTTTTCGATACGAACTAAAAACACGCCTATACGGTAACCTAAGAGTATATAGGACAAAAATGCAAGAAGCTCCTTTAACGCTTACTGTAAAATTGAATAGTTTGTTTATGCAACTATGCAGTTTCAATTTCCAGCCCACGAAATATAACATTTAAGAAATGCTGAACTCTTTGTATAGTTTATCACAGGGTCACGCGCTATCAAAGATCTGAGTTACCAAGTGTTCTTGGTGCCAACATAAATGTGTTACTCAATTTCAAATGGTATGTAGGTTTGTTGCATGGCAGCAAATAAAAATGAGCGGGCTTCTTAATAGCATGAATATAAGGTTCGTCTTCTTGCAAACACGATAGAATCGTCACTAGAAGAATTAGGTATAGTTGGGTAACATACGTTTCATAAAGCTTCAATAGGAACCAGCTTTGTCGGTTTTTAAGCGATAATAACTATATTCTATTCGAAAACAGTTTCTACATCTGAAGTTGCCGAAAAATCTCATTGATCGAATTGCTGATGAAGACGACCGATGTTGTTACACTTCAAATGTGCCAGTATTCGTAGATATCAGCGCACTAATTATACGTGTTTTTAACTCAACTCACATATTGAAAGTGACAGATATAAATATTGGATATAACAATAACCGTTCTTTAACAGACCCAGTCTTACAAAATCAAAGACAAATCTACAATCAGCGCGTTTCTGTGGTGGCGTCGTAGGATAGACAAGACCGTACTTGGCTTGGTAAAACCGGACTGTGTGGGACGAACGGAGCGGAGAGCCCGGAGTTTACGCTGCAGAAAAAAAGTGGATCGAGCTGATAAAGCGTCGAATCACAAGAGGCTCAATTAGCGCGGAAGGTCGAGAGGTACCTTAGAAAGGCCACACTGAGATGGTATGATCACGAAGTGGACGAGATTATTGCTTTCTTCAACCTCGTTAGACATCGCAAAGCGATGTTTGTAAAGTTCGTGCAGGCTAAACGAGCATTACTTAATGAAGTGGAGTTAAAGGTCGATTTTAGGGCGTTTCTAGCGAATATACGTCGAGCGGCTGAATCTGTCCCTTTTGCTAATTTTATCACAGCAGCTCGGGTTTATTTATATGCAGAATCAATCTGTGTAGTCCAGAACGACTTGCTGGAGAAACCCGGCGCGTCAAAGAGGTTGCACTCTTAGCCTGACAAGATAGTGCAGTTGATCTCACGAATGGATCGTTGGCATCCTAGGATGCGGTGACGACCGAAACGATTTCCAGCTGTTGCGTTGGATATGTGACAACGGAACAAACTGATCCATCGTTAACAATCCGACCTTCGTTTGGTCACGACACTCAGCCCGCAATAACATCATACAAATGGTACATTCTCGCCAGTCGCAGATAATAAGTGTTCTCACGGTAAGTTGAAGTCGACTGGTTAATGCTTGTCGGTTCGGAGCGCAGGGGCTTCTTATTGTGTTTCCGCGGCTGAGCTGTTGATGTTCTTAAGCATGCATAGACCTCGTCGAAGCATTTCGTAAACTGTTCGCGATTCAAAAGCACAGCATTGTAGGAAGTAAGTAATCTGGCTTTCGGAATTCAGGATTACTTCGTCGATTAAACAAACTACTGACAGTAATGAAGATACGTTTGTGGAACGCCTACGGAACTTGCTATCGAGGCGGCGGCCGCGCGAGGGCGGCATTCGTCCTGTCGCATTGGCTGAGTGAAACCAACTGATGTAGATACTTGATTTTACGACAAATGGTTTCTGAGCATTTAGAGCTTAGCGTAGGCTTCGATATAGCTAGTTCTGCCCAATTCAGCCAATTGGCTCGGTGCAGTGAGTGATGATTATTATAGTACAAACCACTTTTTTCCCATGTAAAATTAGAATTTTTAAATTATGCGCGCATCGTTTCACGATCACAAAGAGCACACACTACATAAATGAAAAGTGAAAAAACCTAACTAATGACATAACATGACTTGTGAGCACAAAGTATAGGTAAGCAGCTTTTGTTGATATTTGGAAAACAAACCCTTAGATGTTGTTTTCTGTTTCTTTTGAGTAAATTAACAATCCTATCATGCACGTGTCAGATCTATTAGTCCAATATTACCTATTGCAATTCTGTTGGATTGTTATATAGTTGAATACGTGAGAATTTCAAAATTAGCACTTTAAGTAAGTTAACATACGTGTTCTGCCACTATATTGGCTCTAATAATATATAATTTATATATTCTAATATAAATATAAAGCTGCCTTAGCTTGGCCATACAACACAGACACATGTGTTACTCTTTCGAACAAAAATAGTGTATTTGATTTTTATAGAATGTATAGTCTAATCACACGTTATCTAGCGTTATACAGCACATCATTCACCACATATTTGGAGACATAATAATAATTTTATTAGGGGATACATAAAACGTCGGTAGTTATCTATTAAATATTTTTGCATATTATGTGCATTACACCGCTTGGCTTGTCCAGCGAGATCGAATAAGATTATACATGGCTGCGGTAGGTCGAGAAAAATCGTGGCAAGGTCCGGAGCAGAGAGAGGATATTGATCATCTGGCAAACCTCTCGCTGTTGTTTCAAGCGGATGCTACTGCTGCTGCTTTTGCTACTGCAACGTCGATGGCGATCGCGACGACTGTTCTAAAATATTCGGTACCCTATTTTGCCCTTAAGGGATTTTTTTTGGCAGTAGCAACGTGCCCTTTTGCGTTCATTCCAATACAGTTCCCCACTTAAGACTCCAAATGAGCGGAGCCCTTCCAGCTTATTCCACCAAGCGTAATTGTATTGCCCACCGACTTTCGCGCTGTGACTGTGGTTGAAATCCTTCTAGCTGTCAAATACCTAGGCGCAATGGTAACACTACCGGTTACCAGAGTTCGAGAGAATCCACAGGACGCAGTTGTTGGAAGCAGGGCCGTCGCACCCTTAGCCTACACACTTTTCGCAATACACTAAGACTACAATAATTTGCCTATTTTTCTACGTATCAAGCAACGGATGGACGAAAAGAAGATCACAAAGAGGCTGTAGCACAGATGGTTTGATGGCCACCCCTTCCGTCAGGACAGTTGGCTACCCTCGATGGTTTTTAATAAAGGCTTTTATCGAGGGGAAGCTGTTGCTGCAGGTTGCATTAGCTTTAGCTAAAGATGTTCGTAAGAGAACGAACGACACAGGTCACAGTAAGAATATGCGCCAATAAATCGACCTTTTTACGTGTGACAAAATGAAACATTTTAGATTACGTCCCTAAGTACCAAGAATGGTAGTTACGGGGAAACCATTTTCTACTGACATGGTTGCTTTAATAGAGAGAGTGCAGAAACGCGTAATCCAAAAAGACTTCCACGTTTGACGTCGGCTCGAAATTCGAAGGATTGCAGCTTTGTGAACACGTTCTAATTTGACTCTTTTCTTTCGCCTCCACATTTTACAGTAACTGACTTTCCAGCTAAAGTTAGTTGGGAAAGATCTTGTCTTCACACAAGGAAAATATTTCGTGTACTATATGTTTTGCGGCTTGTATTTCGGTCTAGCTTCAAAAAGTACCTACAATATAGTTTAGTAAAAAGCAAATCGTAAGAGATTCGTCAGACGCTAGACTATTGTCTCTATAGAATATAGAATGAGCGATTTCAAATGAGCTAAAACGTCTGATTGAATGCCTAACGGCAATAGAAAATAAATAACATTTGGGAAAAAAGACGAAATATTACTTTGACAATTTTTTTGTCCACGGCAACAGAAATACAGTAAATGTACGCCGGAAGAGAGATATATCCAATTGGAAAACAAATACATGCAAATGGTGGCCTAACTGTTAGCTACAAATGTGTTTTACGTAGTAAAAGTAGTTTCTTGACTTGAAAACGGTTCATCTCACTGTTGAAATCATATTCCAATACAAAAAGTGCATTTTCGACACCTACTTTACATCGTTCTTGCTTTCCGGTTAAAATTATTATCTTAGACCTGCACCCTACTCCGGTGTCACATCTGCGATCGATAAGCAGCACTTGAAGGCATAATCAAACAGAAGATAACCCACAAACAAGTTGCAAATTGGTAGACGAGATTTTCAGAAGCAACATGGTTATTTGGTAATTAGTAGGTTGGATTTCTCGGAGGCTGAATAAAACGCTCAGGGAGACGCAGCTTTTTGGGGCTTTTAAATATCAAGCCCGATACCGACGAACACAGAACGACAATGCTAGACTCATAACGTAACGTATAACGAGACGTAATATTTTTCGTTGTTTTTGCTTGCGTCTAGTGAAGCTGACGTGGCCCGAAAGGGCCCGATACAATAGGAAATACTTGAAAAGACCACCAAAATCAACAAGCTAGGCATACATTGTAACTGCATCGAGCAAGTGAGGCTGTGTCGATAAGGCTAACTGAACCTTTTTAACAACAATGCAAAGGACGTTGGTCCTGCAAGGGCTTAAATGGGAAACTCTTTTGTACCCACTACACGCTTCAAATGCCGATAAAAAACCTCTTTTCCCAACTGCTGGTAAATGAAACTTGCAATAGTAATATTAACAGTAGTAACGTTCCCACGACGGACTAAATGATTTCTTCGATATTAAATGTAACATTGGTGCGACGGAATATGTAAATTCGTTGTTGTGTAGGATGCAAACTTTGACATTGTTTTGAAGCAGCACTTCAGGGCACTACAAGACGTAAAATTCGACACTATTCTCAAGGTAGAACCTGTACAATGACAATGAATACATAATAAATAAATTTCTGTTTGAGTTCGAGTGAGGCATCGTGTTTCCGTTAGAGACCTTCACCTTTTGTTGGATAGGTTTTTGGTAGCTGTCGATTCAGGCGGAACCGGAGTGGTAGAGGCTTTGCCGGAAGGCGATCCTTTTAGGTTTCGACAAATGGCCTAGTCCTTCGTAAAATGAATGACGTCAACTATAGTGAATGCGTTTCAATGGTAGCTGTTCCTACAGATATTACAGCGATTAGAAGTACACGGTCTTTAGACACGTTAACAAGGTAACGCGCCGGTCAAAAATGTGGATCTCTGAATTTCTATAGGCGGTATATCTTTTAAACGTCACGTAATACTGGTCGCGCATCGCAGTACTCTCAAAAATGTTAATATGAGTTCATAATGTATGAACGTCTAGTTAAGGAAAAACAAAGTACCAATCGTTTCCTAGTAGTATCGATCCCCTCTTCTTTCTATTCTTTGTATTTTAATTTTACCCAACACGTTTTAAAACGCATTTAATCTTCAAAGTATGTGACTATTTTGTCTGTTTTACAATGAATTAAACACTGTTTACCTACCTATTGTTTAGCTTAGGTCCAATATTAATTTTTCTCTTCTATTATTTATGTCCCAACATTACGCCGCCATAGTCATGCCTGTAACATTTTGAATACAGTCTCTCGCTTTGAACGCTCGAAAATAAACTCTACAGTCTCACCTAAAAATTTCAAGTGCCTAAAAATACCTCATTATAAAAGTTTCTCACAAAGCCCACAAAATTTTTGACAGAATTCTAGAAGCAAATTTGATCCTTCAAAAACCAAAACCTCTCGTTCAGTAAAGGTAGGGTGACAGCCGATGTCCTAGTAGTAGCTTTTATGTTCATTCGAAAACTAACAGAAAAAGCGATCTAAAGTACTAATTAAGAAATATACAAACTTTCCAGATACAGACCTTTTTGGAGACCGATATTCACAGTTTTTCAAAAAAAAAAGCAACCAAAAAACAAAAAAAAAATCTTCTTTTTTTTTTTCATCTATCGCAGAACATTGCCGTAAGTTAGATTAGACATTTTACAGAAAAATCGTAGGATAATGTGTTTACAGGTGCATATAATTCACAGCTGCTACCACCGATATAGCTCTTGCTATACCGAGAGGACCCCAGAAGGTCACTAGTTTAGGTCTAAAATCACGACGTGTGTATATGTGTAAACATATATTAAATAAAGAAAAGTATAATAAATCCTCATGTCATCTATTTGGTGTAGCCAGTATTATTGCTGAGTAATCTTCTATCTCGGTAAACTATAAGAATAATATATATATAAGTTTTTTTGTCTGATAGGCCGTCCTATAGTCTTATGCAAAATGAAGTCTATTGCAGCAATTTAGAAAGCCAAAGCTTCCCCATATTTATAATAAAAGTAAGAAAAAGATATACCTAACCAGAGATCAATCCTTACAGGAATCGATTTCAATCTATTATGTATGCTAAACCCAAACCCCATAAGGTGATTAGCAGACACAGCTAAATAATTTTTGTTTTTGCTTTACAAAGATTATTGCAGTTTTGAAGCAGGTTTGTTGGCTACTATTGCAGTAGTTTCGATAAACCGGAAAACAGGCTATTTTTTGACGTATTTTTTCTTAACAATACTCCATAACATAAGCATACGTACCAGATAAGGGTTTCTACAAATAAAAAAAGCTCACCATTTGTTATATGAACTTACATTACATTTTATATTTATATCAGAAGAAGCCATTCAAACGATCGCTATAACACCCCCAAACTCTAAGAATGTATCAGCGAGAACTTGCAGTTATCCCTCTCAACAGCGGACGCGATAGGGGAAAATCCTTCTAGCAGCTTTTAAAATACATACGTTTTAAACACAGGACGTATTTTCTTATGCAATCTATTAATGGATGTGCATCAGACTGGCAACACAGTGAACATTTTAAATAAAGAGGATTTAAGTAAACCTATACGAGTAGCACAAATTAACAGCTCCTCCCTCTCCGTAAGCTAAACAATCAATGTACTATTATAGTTGTACAAGTTAGATCTGCTTATGCTTGTATATACATTTACGGGCTCTCGCTCACGCGTTTTACGCATATAGGTAATTTTTAAGTTTTACCGTGATAGTATAATAGTCCTGTGGGAAATTACTAAACTAAATAGAATACGGCTTAGGTGGGTCAGCAATCGTACATGCAGGACAATTCTATTAGTCGGTAACAAGATAACCAATTCCCAGTCACTTCAGGCAATGTTTAGCAGTTTTTAAAATTGACTATCATTCAAAAGCTCTGAATTGTTTCCGGTAACAAAACAAACTATCAAAAATCTCTGCAAACGCTTGATCTTTTGGTGTCAAATCGTTGCGAACTCCATAAACCTAAAGACCATATTAGATTCTCATAAACAGTTCTAAGATGCAATATAGAGCTGTCCTATTACTGCTGTTGCCAGACTCACTATATATCACGGTTTGTGTATCAGTCCCTTAGATTCTTTCTTTTAGATTAGCTTGTTTATTATCAATAAGTAACCTTTATGTTTTAAGAACATAATTTTAATTAAGTGAAGAAAATTAATTCTGTACAGGCTATACGATGCGAATAAAAGGTTTTATTTAACGAAAACATATAGTGTATTTATATCGACACTCGTGCTCACTACGTACATGAGCACTTACTAACTGTCAGTATTAGAACAAGATAAAGTAGTTTTGTTTTTCTGCTTATTTTTAATTACTTAAGAAATTGTATTTATTTACATATATTGTAGCAGGCTTCTCGCATATTGGTTCCATTGAGTACAGGTCAAATGGAACGCACTTTTGTTAGATTTTAGGACGGAAATGTTTTAGGAAGCTAAAATATTTCATGATTTCAAAGGGTTCAGAAATCGCTAAATTAATGTATCGTATATATTTGAAACACAATGCATCATCCGCAGTACTAGGGAATCAAATACACCAGGCCACTATACAAACGCAAAAGAAAACTGAAATTCACAGATAGCAATGACTTACCAGAAATAGGGTTTTGTTATCTATACGTATCTCATTATCTTTATATCTTAACGAGCACGCTTTCACCTGATCTGTAGAAAGGGTTATATAACGAGAATAATGTTGTAGACGCTCCACTTAGAAATTGTATAACAACATATTACACAATTAAACTACTGTCTAAGTACTGTTTAGCCACGTCAGGGTAGTGCTGATGCACTACAGATATACGGGAATTAAGTCATTGGGACTCATATAGGAAGCGATCGTTGTAAGTATATGGACATCCGAATATGTAAATTCTGACCTGATATTTTTACATAGAGAGCTTATAAGAACTATCGTACTAGTTTTGGTCGTCTAATTAAGTTCTTCAACCTATCGTTTAGCGTGTACGTAAAGGGACTATTCAATGTTATACTTCCTGTGGAACAGAGACTCGAAATATTCTGGGTGGACGGTGGTTGAACCGGACGAAATTTGCCAACTGAAAATAACGTACCCGTAATGTAATTGGTCGAAGTTTTACGGGAATTGTGTTAACGGTCTCAGAGTACGACGAAATTCTTTGGTGTTGTGAACTACGCAAAATTTTGATTAAGGCGGTCCTCTGATACTTGTATAACGGCAATGTTCACTGAAAGAACGAATAATGCATTATTTATTTGATTTATTACATAGCTTCAACGTTGATTACCAATAAAATAACAACAGTATTGCAATAACAGCGGTTATTTTCAATGGCTCGGATTGTTTTCGTTATATATTTGCTACGATCTACTGGTTTCGAACTTTTGATGATAAACACCGCTCATGGCCACTTACGACAAGTCGTTTCTACTCGAAAAGCAACTTCAGAATATAAGCAGGGTTGTTATTATATTAAGTAAATAATCGGCAGTGATCGTTGTTATATTACGGCTGGAGGATACTGAATAACCGTGAAAATATTATATTTGAGTTTTACGTAACGACGTCCCATAACATTGAATATCTGGGTTTCGTGGCGATCTCGGAGCTCGTGTATAACAATCAATGGATGCATTTGTTTCCAGCATCACATTTACCACTGGGCGCTCAGACGGAGTAGCTTTACCGTGCATGTCAGTAGGTCGCACTCGAATATGTTGAATCGGCTCTTATTGAGCCTATATACAGTCTGATCCTCTCTCATCATTACTGCCATGAATGTTAGAAGTAAACGACCAACTGCAGTTATCTTTTTCGATGCGTACGTAGAGGACCTGCAATGGAATGGGAATCGTGTACGTGAAAACTGTCTAAAATATTTATTCTTCTGCTTTTATCTTCTTAACCGTGAAACATGAATGTTTTTGTTTCACGTCCAGTTATGGCGTTTAGTATTGCTTTAGAGGGCATGGCTTTAGAAAGCACCAATCGATGCGTGTCTACGCCCAGTGTCAAACCCAGACCACTGAAACTTTAGCATGCAAGAGCCCTATAAGCCTACCATAGCGTTTAAAAAAAATCTTATACCTAAGCACAGATTTGTCTGCTAAGAACTGTCCAACATCTTGCAGTGCTTAATTTCGCGCTTCATCAGTATGCGCTGCTCCAAAGGAACTAACAAAGTTAGTGACAACCTAAACTAAGCGTTTTTTTTTCTTACAATAACTTTGCTGCAGGTATATATTTGGCAAACACAAATTCATAGTAGATCTTCATCTTACCTCCAATTCATGATCAGGATCTACAACAAATTTCAAAAATCTATACGAATACATTTATTCTAGTTACATGGTAGGAAATCAACAGATTTTTTAAAATAATAAAAGTTATCAGTCCAGAAATAGATTGATATGCGAACCACTGAATCACTCTTAGCTTTATTCTGACTACGTACCCAACGCAACTATTTCATCTATATTGTTCAAGTATCATTCAGTACCCTTAGTTGATCCGATTTTGAAAGTATTTTCTTTGTATGCTAGTGAGCAGGGATGCGTGATAAAGATGTTACCATTAGAACGAAAAGGATCCAGGTGGTCGTTACATTAAAAGAAGTGAACTTGCTCGCTTCTAGCAGTAAATATTACTTGTTTATTTTTCTACGCAAAGACAAATCTTTGGACTCGATTATCCTTTTCTTACGATACTCGTCAGAAGTCGGGTAGGAGCTATGTGAGATGTTTGTCATAACACAGTTTATTCGTTCACTCTCAATTGAACAAAAGGTAGTCTTTTGGACTGTGATCGAACCTCTGTTAAGTTTGGACAAAACTATTCTGCCAGCATAGTCGATAGTGATACGTGGCGGGTCGTAATTAGCGGTCGCTTTTCTTCCCCCCCGCCCGCCCGACTAAGATATAAAAACTGAGTTAATATTATCTGTACGATACCCAGTTGTGCATCCTATGTTGATTCGAATGAACTTTTACCTTGCTGTGCATGCACTCGTATTGTTGTGTACACACAGACAATGGGAGAATTCGGCTCCGGCAGAGGGAAGGCCAGTCGGGAGATTCACATAAACCGCGCGGCGATCCTATCTTCTACAAAGCTGCACACAGAGCTCTGGTGGGCGTCTCAGTCATTTTTTATAGCTAATGCGCCCCTATTCAGCATTGCAAGCACGTATTCGTCTGAACAGAAAGCCCTATATGGACAACATCTATCACGTGAAACATCTGATACTCATAAGCGCATACTGTTAATGACATGGGACTTTTTCATACGACGCCACATTAAAAGGACTAGTGCCCCTGCCGGTTGAAAGTCGCCATGCCCAATACAAAATCTATCTTGAATAATGTTTAGCATGAATGTGTGGTAGTTACACTTGTATTCAAATGAAAAAGATATAACGCCAGCCAATCGTTAAAAGAGGCCGATTCAGCTAGTGATGCCTTTTCTATATATAATCATACGCAAGGACATTTTAGGAAATTATGGGAGACTGTTTTGATTTTGACATGCGAATTGCCACACGATGCGGACATACTCACATAATTTCAACATATTCTCAAGTTCATATCCTACTTCATACTATTTCAGAGACAGATTTATTATCTTGAAAAAGTTAGCTCGTAGTTATTACTAGCGGTTACCTGTATTGGCATGCGAAGGGCGGAACGATAGCAGCTTCGACAGAGCTAGGCTTACAGTTAGAGCAGCAGCAAGTGACGATCATTCCTAATACAGAGATAGTGATTATATGAGCGTGATTATTGTTTTCCATTGCGACGGATATTGTTCATAGCTGCGTAAAGGTTTTATCAGAAGTACTTTGTAAATGGCACCTTCTAAACAATTATTGGCATTTTTACGTATTGAAGTGGCTCACTTATCTCCATATCTTGTCCTGGCAAGCATTACTTTGTTTGTCGAACATCTATACCTTAATGCCTGCTAGACACTAAGGCCGATTTCGATACGTACAGATGTCGAAACTAACTAACTTAAAGCTCATAAGAACACACGAACAACAAAGTGTGACATTTGCGTCAGGACGGATCAACTTATGTTTATAAGTTTTTTTTGTTATGATGTTTTTATGTCTTGTACTACCAAGACCATTAACAGAACCTTTTATAGGTTCTATTAATGGGCTTGACGTTTCATGATTTTAGCATCAACTAGGAAGGTTCTATAGTACGTGTATGAAGGTCGTAAGTAAACTATATACTACATGCGCAAAGGATTAAAGCTCATTGGATATATTGCTGTATACGCCCCGATGAATAAAAATCTCAGTTGCTGCAGTTGTTTCATATCTAGAGCTGAATAGGAGAATTAGGCAAATTGTGAACAAATCAATAAAAACAACTGCTACTATCATATGAGCCTGAAAATAGGCCAACAGAATACGTCAGGTTGAAATAAGTCAATGCAGCTACAATGGACACGGCAGAAATCAGTGTTAGAAACGAATCTTATAACCACGACTCGCTTAACTCGCTATTGACTTTTTGCTAACAAAAGTTCAAAAAACAAAGGTATACAAATGTAGTTTAATTGCATAACACCTGCTAGTTCTTCATTTAGCCCTAGTATTAACTATGCGATAAGCTCTTAACTGGAACGCCTGCTTCTTCCCTACTCAAACACTTCTCTATAAATGCCAATGATAATGGTTCTTGATCGCGTTCTTATACGCACGCGACGTTCATTCAACTTCGTCGTAAAGCACCAGGCTGAAATTTGTTCGAGTAGCCGGCACCCCTCGCCTACAGGAGAGAGGGGTTCATTGCAAACTTCTACCCGCACCCTCTCTGCGGTGTTCGAGTTAGAGGAGGAAGGTCCACAATAGCTTGTCCATGCGAAGGCTCGCAGTCCGGTTTGTGCGCCTATATTAGATAGTGAACTGTACAGTACGGAGGGACTGAAGTCGTGCCATTCGACAAAAACGTTGTTGCGTGCTTACGTACCGTGATACACCGCCACGTTCAGCATTGTATTACGTATGGCTTAATTGCTCTTGCTAAACATCTACTCATTTGTAAAGAGAGCGCCTGTCGGTCGGTCAAAGCTTCTCGTTTGACGGGATCGCGATCCACTAGCTTTTACAAATAAAAAAATAGAATAGCAATAAACTTTTTTTTCACTGGTATAGTGCTGTCGTTACGGTAACGATAATGATCACTACGTGAGTCGAAAAGTATCTTAATTCAAATTTACTGACGATTTGACAACAAGAGTTATAGATGTTGTTATCCTTTTGTCTTGACGCCATCAAGACTGCGAAAGGAAAAGTCTAAGTGTTGGTTCAGTGCTTAACTGTCAAAAAAAAAAAATAGTGCCAAAACGGATACGTAAATTTGAATTGCAGTCCATTGCGGTGCACTTATCGGCCGGTGTTATCTAACTCTTAACTGATCATCCACGAATTAGAACGAACTGACGGCCTAATATTGGCTGTTTTACTTTCCACAAGGATATTGCTTCTCGTAGAAAAATACATGGTGTCATTATGGCAAGCACCAGAAACAGAACGCGTAACATTCTGCGGATCTGTCTTATGGGAATGTTACTGCAATGCGTGATCAGGCGGGATTTCGTCTCTGCACGAAGAAGTAAGTTATAATCATGTTGAAATCACCTCTGTCCTATTATACAATTTAGGTTGCGAGTCATTTATATGGAAATATTCTAGGAACACACAAAGATAATAACGTCTTCATTAATTATCTCGGCTAGAATGTCTAGGGTTATATGAAGGATACGTCTATGAAGCGACTTCAGTAGATCTATACAGCAGCTAACAGAAAATCGACGTTTACGTATGAATTGCCGTACATCGTCGTACATGGCTATTCGTAGCCGTGAATTGTTCATATGACTTAACGCGTCACCGGCAGTCGGCCCTAAAGGGTCGCATGTACTGTTGTTAATAATGAATACATGTCTAGCTTCATTGTCTTTGCCCGAGCGGTTTTTCTGAATCACATTTACTCTTACTACAAAAAAAAAAAAAAAAAAGAAAAGCTACTGCTCGCTTAGTATAATGTTGCTACTATCACTGTTAACGCTACCGTCACAAAACATTTATTTCTCGTGTCTATGCAGTACAAAACTGGTTCAAGCAGTAACTAAACTTTTTTTATATACTGAGAGTTGCAATACGTTAGTCTGCCTTCTCTATATGCTAAACACAGGCTGAAAGTTACCTTACTGACTGTAATGCATTTCAGCCCTTGGTAAATGGGCAGATTGTACTTCTCAAACGGAACAAACATCACACCCATTCTAAGGCATTCTTTCTCCTCAAACTTCTAGTCCCGATGTCAAAGCCTTTACTACATACGTACGAGCATGCTTCTCAAATCATTCTCGTGTTCGATGTATTTTTTTTAGGCTAGATGTCGGGAGATCAGAAATTAGATCAAACAAGATAAATGTATTTGTTTCATCAATAACTTGCCACCATATTTCTTACTTTGACTATCTTTTGCGATAAAAATAGATTTAGGGGGCATTATCATCAAAGTTGAGTTAGTAACTTATGAAATTCCAATATCTGCAGCAAGTGACCAGAAGCAATCGATCAGTATTAATAATTTCGCCATGCAATACGCTTTCGGATAAGTGATATACGGCTAAATGTTCCTACTTTGTTCGCCTGAGGATAACTTTCTATAGGTTTTAGGTATACGCAGCAAATTTCCAATGTCAGCCTCGTTCAAATCATTTCATCAGCCAGCCATCCAAATATTCCTCTTTTGAACACATGCAATTGGACGTTCAATCATATCAACCGAAATTATTTAGCAATCCGACCAAGATACTAAAGTCAAATCTTACCAGGTTTATTTTCGACTTACATGAAACTGTGCGATACTTTAATGTAGCACCTTTATTTAACTTAGAGTCCAGCATACAATTTTATTCACTCTACGCTATACGTAAGCAGAAGTCTGTATTGGCGCTCATTTCGATAACTCACTTCATTAGTTGGGATAATTAAAAAGGCAGGCAAGATGGCTGATGGCCAGTCATAGACAGACTAAGTCTTACAATGGCTATGATATTATGCCACAATGAGTCGTTGCGAGATTTTACTATCTTTATCCCATAGAAAATGACTCGATGAGAAAGCAGCGATGAGGCATATATCAAAGATCGCCGCTGGCATGTCGGAAATCACCAAATCTGCTGCGACTCTCACAAACGTAGCAAACCACGCCTGCTTACCGCTGCTAAAAAACCGTACAATTCTTCCTATAGAGACTCCTTGGAGCATTTTGCTGCTCAGTGCTGATTTGCCCTGGGCTCTTCCTGTAATAGTTTCAAGGCTGTTCTTCTTTTCCAGAGCTCCGAATTCAAGACGCCAGATCAGTCGATTACAAGAAAGTTACATCAAACCTCGATACTAAGTAGATAGCAACATTTGTCTTAAACTTCGCTGAAGTTCCTAAAGGTTGCTTTAAATAGACAGGCTGAAAAATCCATATGTGATACACACATACACATATGGGGGGAGTGACAGGCCTGCACATTGAGACAAATTGAGGAATTCGTAGAAAGTCGTACGGGGAGCAAATTACCTTTTAGTTCATAAATAGACAAAAATAGAAGAGCGAACTCAGAACGAAGAAAATACGGAAACATCTGATCCAAACGATGCTTTCTATGGAGTCAATATCCGATGAACGAAGACAACATTATGGTTTCGTAATCGTCACGCCGGTACAGTTTTGCCCGATTAAACAAACTCACACGTCATTCCATCTCGCTTCAGGAACGTCGGCGCTCTTAGATCGACGTACGTTCAGCAAAAAAGCAGATTAACATACAAATTGTTTCCAGTCGTCGCTTATCTACACGTATATCATCACGTGTCAGTTTCCACCCATCGACTAACAGACACGAATGAACGTGACGTAACGATGAGAATCTACTCGATCAATGAACTGCAATACGTGAACAAACCACAATGAATCTAAAATTTTCCGAAGCTGTCTTACTAAGAGGGAAGCAGGTAAAACATACAATGCAAACACACTCAAATGGAAGCTAAATATTCTTTTCCCCCTATGAACGAATAGAGGTGATTGAAGAAATATCGACAGTTCAGGGAAAACGGAAAAAAAAAGCTACTATTCTGTGCAAGGAAGAAAGGAAGACATGACTCTGATTGGGGATCTGGCATTAAAATTGGAGCGGAATGTCAAGTATAGCCGTAGGGTACCGAAGGGTCGTGTATTTAGAATGAACCGAGTGTTTTAATTTGTTAGGTCAGCTATACTATATGCAACTGGACACATAGAGGCATTATATATTTGGATGACACTTGATACTTCAATGAAGTACGGGTACGAATTCTCTCGAAACAATCGTGCGACAAGCACTAACAGCTGTGTATGTTGTAAATATTCCTGATCACAAAATATTATGTTCTATAGCGAGCAGCGAAAGCATGAATGGGTAGCCTGCCGATGCTATCTAGTCGCTGCACGAACGCTTACTATTTTTCCTTTGAATTAAGTGATGTCTCCTGCGGATACGAAGCTCGCTAGGTAAGCTGAGTGCTTTTGTTGCGCCTATAGTGCCAATAAGCTCTAGTCTATATATGGATATGTTTTTTATACGGCCAGAGAGCGTCAATTGGGGAATCATGAAGCGTCAATTAGGATTGATCGTTCCAAAGTGAAAAAACATGAATTGCTAACCGGTGATTATTTCGCTTGTCGCGCACTACGACACTGCCGGAACGATACGACCTCGCTGTAAATCGACACACGGAACAAACGATGTCCTGCAACTCCGTCCCGCACCGACGCAACCAAGTAGCTATTGAAATAAAACGTATAGTGCGGCATCACACTTGCTAAAGCTGTACACACTTCACCTAACCGATCTCAGCCAAACTTCCCTTAAGCATATGATCTTGTATAGTAATTTTTTTTTTATTTTGACATGAAGCGGATGATTTGTTTATTTTGCTATAGCACAACAATATTATTTCTTTCGATAGAGTCAGAAACTAGTCATACTAGCGTCACATTTCTATTCCGTTATATTAAACTAGGCTGATAAATACTGTGAAAGATTTTTCTTTGCAATTTGGTCATTCTTACGATCGTTTATTCATGAAGAACGAAAAAAAAACGACGACTTTCAGCTTCTAGAAATCGATTGGCAGTCAATCATTCACTGAAATGACGCAATTTTCAAACATTATTGCGCTTTGATGAGCTCTGTGCTGCTACTGGAAGCAACACACACTATCTAGTGGTTAGACTGATAGAAATGGAGCGGTATATAGTGATGTACATGCTGCTCTCTTCCAAAAAAAAAAACGCTTCCAAACCAGCCTGTTTTTCAGCCTCTGCTGTCGTTACTGTCCAATCGTTTAGCTCTTATGGAGCATAAACAAATTTAAGCATCTACAGCTCCGGTCAGCTTCAATTCGTTCGTTTTGCTACTGTGGATTTGCTCATCGTAAACACAGACCAAGAGATAAATCAGAGATATTTTTGATCACCAGAGGAAGACATCTCTGATGTCATTACTGTTAATATTATTATTATTACGCTTAGGTTTCAAGCATTTACCTGTATTTGCATACTCGTAGGAAGCGCCATCAAACCCTATAACGCAAATTAGACCTGGCAGATTCGTTTGTTGCTGGTCAATCAAGCTGGACAAAGTAAATCTTGTTCAGTAGACAACTCTTTAATACTCTACGCTATTCGTAAGATATAAATATCGTATGACCTGTTTTTGCTAGCTTTTTCGCAACTTAATCTGCTATCCGACGTACCGTGTCAACTTCAAAGAAGCAGACCAGTCTGTCTAGTATTCTATGAATAAAAAATCGATTGAAGCCGCGCCTCATGAGCGGAATATCTCGAAGACAAAGCTCGGCAGACAATATCGTTAGAAAAGTATGTATCTTTTATGGTCTTATCTCAGTATTAATGAGCAGCTAGACTCTAGTGGCAAGAAACCCCTCCAGGAGAATGCCGCCTCTCATGCAAAGCTTTCGTTGATTCTTTTTCAATTCGTTCTTAAAAGAAAAGAAAAGAACCTACCTTTTAAGTGGACACCTTCTAAACATGTGCGGGATACAAGGGCCTCCAGCCTTTAATATGTATGAAAGGCACTCCATATTTTCACTTATTGGAAATAGCCAAGCTACATGCTTTGTCGGAGGTTTTAAAACTCCCCATTAGCTGCAGTGGCAAGATATGAAAGAAAACAAAGGAAAGCTATAAAACAGCAGATCGAAATTCCGACGGCGGTGCACTATATCGCACCATTTTTCGCCTTTATCCTTCATGTTACCGTTATGACAATGAAGCCATATCGAGTTAATAAAGCACAGTCGAGCTGACACAGGAAAATTAAGACGAGCCCTTTTATAGTTCTCATCATTTTAGTCTTGTATAATGTCCATATGATGATGCTTGTTACGCAGCTGAGAAAGGGTGTGCGGTCAGATAGTAGCTTAACGTCGAGCAGTGGACGCAAAATAGAAGCAGAGTAAACAATAGCCAACAGAGCAGCTGCAGCGACGCTGCCGAAGAAGAAGTAGAAAGAAAAACAGGAGCTTCAACCTCAAGCTATACTATTCGTCTGGTATAATCTACCTACATAAATAACAAGCGACCAACAAAGTCTGTAAGATAGGCACATAGCACCGCGTTTTCAGTTACGATGCTTGGTGGGTGGGCGCATCCAGCGACCTACTGATTCGTGCTGCTATTTTGCCATTTCTTGCGGGCTGTGTTTCATGTCCTTCTCTCTCGTTTTGATGCAATTGGCCAGAACGGCGTAGTGGGGGCGTTGCATCATGGGGAACAAACAAGATTATACCTACAAAGGTATCAACGAGCCCGGCCAGGAATGGCAATTCAACATGAAGTAGCGACTGGAAAATAGGCGAAGGAATACAATTGTCCTATGTCTCCTAGCGAGAACTGCATTCCGGGAAAACGTTTTTGTTCGCTCCTTCTATAAAACGAATCGAACTAATGTTTATGATCATCAGATGTGACGGCATGTAACTCTGCTCTTTGTCTTTAGCTGATTTGCTAATAAAGGAAATCACCTCTTTTAAGTGTGTATTCAAATGAAGACTAGTTTAACTCTACCTTTTTATTAGGATGATCTTTTTGTAATTAAGGCTGATGGCCTCTATATGCATATGTACATCTCCGTTTTAGATGATCATCTAATACTTGTTAAGACACAGTGAAGCTGTAGAGAAAAGTTGATTCATAAGATATTTCTGCCGTTCGCAGAGAAAAGCAACTGGAAAGAAGCAAAGAAAAGGAAACCGGTTAACATAGGCAACAGGCAACCTGGCGACGTACAAGGTTTCAGCGACTGCTGTCCTGCCTCGCCTTCTAAACTTCACTGCCCCGGTCTTGATCAGGCTTACGGTCAGTCCCAAATGTGTGACTGCCGCGTGGAGCCGGGCTTAAGCCTGCTGCACTGAAAACCATTACGCATGCCACCGAAAGATGCACGAAAGCAATGTCGGCCACATGGAAGATTATCTCATCGCTCGTGCCTCGCAGCCCCTCTCAATTTCTTTGATCTCAAGATAGGTCTAATCGCAGCGTATTGATGCACATTATTTGGGGAAAAAAAACATTACACAATTACACCTGAGACTCTGCAAGAAACCGGGTCTTCCCGACCCGAACTGTACACCCAGAAGTGTTTAAGATGCGAAATCAATCGTGATAGGTATCAATATGTTCGATGTCGCCTCGTCCCATCTTTAGAACACCTGGCAATTTTCTAAAATTGGCTAGATAAAGTTAACAGAATTAGTACTTGTGTTTATCGAATTTGTACCGATTTACGTCTGTTTTCGCACCGCAGTTTCCTCCCGTCCGATCATATCGGTAGAGCGTGGAATTGAGAATGCAATTAACATACTGCAAATAAGTGAACAGAAACCATCATATCTAAGTTATGAAACGTTACGTTCTACGCAGCCGACAGAACACAGGAACGAAAAGGTTATTATATGGCCTATGGTTATGGATATGGTTATTATATATACAATATGGCCTATATAGCAGTTCCGATACCGTTGCAATCGATAGTCGCTGTAGATAGTTATTCGTAGTCTACGAGAAATTAATGTTAGTAATCGAAGGGCGATAAACGTGTACAAAACAGTATCCGTTACACAGGCGCAGTCACATTTCTCGTCGCTTGTATATATATATATATATATATACACATAAGCAAATATCACACTGAAACTCGATTTTCATTATTATTTATGCCGATAATCTAATCTGTTTTGTCCTAGTGAGTACCTGTTGATGCTGCTGTAGGCAACGAAGGCAAATGTTTAGCACCTTAAAAACTCGTCTTAGCACTACCCTATTTAGCTACCAACAACAACAACCACATTGAAGTACCCATTCATTAGCGGTTCGCAACTCGCACGAGCTGCTATGGTAAATTCAATATGAAACATCGATGTTGCGTTTTATTCAGAAAAGAAATGGCTTATCCTCTTGCGATATTAGGTAACCATCGAATGGGACGTGTTAATTTCACAACCGAAGTTACATGTCTCCTATTGTGAAAGGAGACCCGATATAGTTACATAGGCCTGTCTACTTCCAGTTATGTTTAGATATACTTGGCATTGAATTTATGGAGTAATAGTGTTTGTTTCGTGGAAGATGTCCTGTATCTGTTTCTATTGTCGCTGTGCGAAAACGAAACGTTTACCGGACTACGGAGTCCCCCGCTTTGTGACCAAACCAAGTTAATTATAGGGGCAGCGACTAAGGATGCCGGGAACGTAACGGTTTCTGTGTCTTCGCTTTGAAAAAGCGGATCGAGCAAGAAGTTTCGCCAAACAAACATAGTGCTTAGCAGTGTGCAGAAAAGTGGGCTTGCTTGGAAATGTGAAAATCACCGACATTTTTTTGGTTTTGGAACCCCTAATTTCTGCATATAGATATTTATTCTGCGAATAATAGGCTAAGTAAATTAACGTCAATTAGGAGGACAAGCGTCGCGTAATAGGAAATTAGAAATAGTTCGAGGTTCACAGCATTTGCTCAACCTCTTCTATAGCTTCTTCTTTAGCCTCTGTCTTCGCGCAGCAGCGGCTTCACAGAAAATTAAAAAGTCGGTTTAATCATTAGTGTTTTAATTTTTGGTGATCTTTATATTTATAGTACCTTCTCTTCTGTGACGGGTTTGCTTACAGGTTTGTATTCTAAGATTCACCGATGTCAAAGCCTCAACGATTTCAGCCATGTAGCGCCCAAAGAATAGAAGGATCAAATACATACGATTCAGTAACTGTAATATTTTCCATGAAACACTTGGAACTAAATAGAACCCTTATAGTTCATAGATACCGTGAAAACAGGTATTGCGTAATTAAAGTTGAAACTAAACAAGATATCTACTGCTAGAGGGGCAAAGTACAGGGCGCGTGGTGGCTTGTGTATGGCAAGGTAAAACGTAGCTTTATTTATACACGAGTCGACTACTTATTAAATACTCTGATTTAATACAATAAATTATAACTAGCTTGTACACTTGCTAGGGGAAGGAAACGGTTAGCTCGAATTCTTCCGGCAATCACAGATGCTGACTGGCCACACTGCCACCTTAGAACTGCTGTTCGCACATTTTTGAGCGAAAATAACTAGTTTTATCATACATATAATATATTATTAAATCTCTATTATATCGGTTTATTAAAATAGTATAAAAAAATGACCTATTCGGGATCAGGAATATAGAAATATAGTTGTCAAAAATCGGTTGCTGCTTTATTCTAGCATAGCAAATACTTTACATGTAGGTATTTGCTACGCGTATACGCTAAGTGTCAGTAGTCAAATCTGGTTATGTTAGCCTGGAAAAAAACGTATGGAAAAGTAGTAAAAAAGTATGTCAGATTTATTAGAGATAGACCTAGAAGTCAATGTATCGTAACGCCTAATACAGGATACTCACTGTGATAGCGTAGTGCGTAACGCACTTATTTATCAAACCTAAAGACACGTCGTGTTCTAGGTTTGAATTTAGGCATGGACGAACGTCGTTTCATATTGGCTGAAGTCAGCCGCTTGCGGTAATTTCTCGTAGTTTAAGCACTGGATGTAAAAGATAAAAAAAAAATTTGTTTGGCGTGGGATACCCTTTGGATGACCTAACGATTATAGCGTTAGACATCCTCTTGAGCTAGATCTGCAAATGGAAGTCAGTCATTACATTTTTTTCAATGAACAGTTAAGTATGGGCTGTTTATTAAGTAAAATTTCGTAACGTTCGTACCCCAACTTGCCAATCGTCGTCAGCCAATTGTCCGTCTAATCGAAAGAATCAAATCTACGTCGCAAAATTGTTTTCGTACGAGCGACAATTCTATCGCACTGCACTACGTATGACGGACGGCCCAAGATTTCTCTTAGGTAACAGATTTCTCGCACACAACGTTCTCGACAAGGATATGAGCAGTGCATGAAAGGATACAGTCGTATTTCCTGGTAGCTAAGGGAAATTGTTTTGCCTTCCGCCTGGCTCAACTGCGTTATCATCACCTCAGCTATATAAATAGGTACCAGCGAAATCTCTATTGTAAACAAAGGCCCAGATAGAGCTGGCCACTTAAAATTGAGTTCATTTAATGCTTTAATGTACCATGCACATTTTGAAACATCTTGAAGAGATCTATTTCCGCCATTATGACGTCGAACATTCCAAGCTTGGTATGACTGGTCGTAATTGTTGGCATACCCGTCTGCGAGTCTTAGCTGCGGTTATTCATAGCATGGCAGAAAGCCTCTATACAGCTAGCAAGTCCCTTCTCGAATCTTTGTTCTTCGTGTCTCGGACGTGCCTTGGGCCATAGTTGAATTCCGTCAGCTCACTATCATATTATTCACTGTGAATAGAAGATTGTATGGGTAATAAAGTAAGGTAAAACTACTTCAATCATTCATAATATAATACAAATGAAATATTTTGTATTTAGAGCAGCCTGATGCGCTGGATCAAAAGTTGACAGAATGAAACATTTAAAAACGTTTGCTCTCTGTAAGTCTTGGTTAGTTGCAAGAAAAGCATTTGTATAACAAATTGCAACTATCTTGCTGAAGATAGTAACTGGATAAGCCTTCACAAGGGTATAGATCAAATTTTTATTATTTTAAACATCGGTAAATTTCAGCCTAGAAAATGACGTAGCGGCTACACGATTGCAGTGCAGCGCCATGAGCAAATCCGCCGACGACCTGATAGAAATGTAATTTTTCGCCGTTCATTGTCCTAAAACAGCCCCTTCTTTTCTGTCCCTTTGGTGTTTGTCTTTGTCATTGTGCAAAGATCCTATATAGTACCAACTAAATGAATATCGTCGAGTATCTTATTCAGTGGTAATCGCCGGAACCAAAATTGGCTATACATCGCATAATAACTCTCTATCTAACCGTTACTGGTGCTGACAGGAACTCGAAGGTTCCGATCTTATATATATTCAATATTCACGTCCTAAAAATGCATGTCTTTTTCTCTTTGGTATTGAGAAGCGTTGCTGATGAAAGATGTTTTCATATGGCTTCCATTTTCAGTATGGAAAAAGGGTGTGCAGCAATGCATAGAGCTCTCGCGGGGCGAAGAAATGCAGTAGGCTCGGCATTGGAAAATAGAATGTCTCCTTTAAAAACAGAAATCTTTTCTCGAATGGAGATGTCCAACAGAAACCATAAAGCTTTATCAGACAGCCTCCAGCCATATGATAAAAATAGGGGTCGTTTTCAATGCTGGGTTGTTCTGATACACTGATTCTGCTCTGAAACTGAGGCTGAGAGTCTTTGCTTCAGCATGAGAAGAATGCCTGTTTATTCCTGTGCTTGTTTTTGACACTCTTTAGAGATAGTTGTATGCACTCGATGCTTTTCTGTGATCAAGGGTTGCGGACAATACAAAAAAAGCATAAGACTAAGAATAATAACCTACTTCTATTACTACAATGGCCACTACTGTTAAATTATGTTGTGAAGTCAAGTGTTATAATGGTTGTTAGATCGACAATTGGCTATAGAAGTAGCTCGATCGCTCGCAATTGTTGTATATCCAGTGCTTATCTTAACGTGGCTAAACGAAAAACACTCGAATAACGGTACTAGTTGCACAGTTTTTGCTTGGGTTAGCATAATTTTTTATGTGGGTTACCGACTTTTTTAACGCGTATTTAGTATTTCACCTTTTTGAAAGGAGTGTTGTTAAGTAAGTAGGAAAATGATATGAGTAGAAGTGATTTGAGAAAACATACTGGCATTAAAAATGGGCCGTAGTTTAGAGTCGTCAGATGATAGCATTCGTATGAGTAGGTCATAATCGTAAATTAAAAATTAAGTAAATCCAAGTAGTTGTTAATTATCGTACGTACGTGTATGACGACAGTATGTATACTTCTAAGGGCTTCTAGAGGCTTTGCTTAGTTTTTGGTCACCTTGTATCATAAAACCTATAAACCTAGCACAGATTCTGGTCGCAAAAACTGTAGCATTGTATGCTCGCACCATTAAATCTTCGAAAATGCAGTACATAGTCATTTTGTATGATCCTTTATAACCTGCGATCAAACACCTGAGTCCTTTCTCAGATCAGTCAGATGTCAATAACGTTGGCAGCTGCCAGTGATATGTGCTCTTTTCCTGTAGCAGTTAATCACTCAGCCAAAACCAACTTTGAGAATTATTTGATGACTATTTTGTTATTTCAGAGGAGCCTTCATGCACAATAATACAGAATCGCGTTCATTTGTCATATAAGCTAAATACCGGTCGTTCATGTGAGACATCATACGCACAAAAGTGGAACGTTTCACAGCACACGTCAGTGCCGATTCTGCTGGTTGAACCTCTAGGGTCTGCAACTCATATTTTCCTGTTTTCAGTACTTGAGCTCGAGTGCCAGCACTATCAAATCTTAAAGAGCCCTGGGCAAACAGTCGTCTATCTTTTTTTCACCTTTTTTCCGTCTAACGGGGCAAAGGGGATTGTCTAACGAAACAGTTACAATGGTTTCAACAACCGCGGAAAGCCCAAACTCTGCTTTCTCTCTTGCGCGATCAATTACGCTCGCAATTTAGCCACTTGGCAATAAGCTGATACCAACTATCTGTCATAGATGAATTGTTTCCTGTGGCTTCCTGCCTTTCGACCTATTTGTCATGCATGTTTAACTGTAGGGTCACAGCTAGCAGCTTCTGGCCATTTTATAAACGGCCAAAATACACGCGCTTGTCCCGACGGAACATAATGCCACGAGGCAACTGAATGAACTCATGCAAGTACGTGTCTGCTCGTGATATATGGTAGACAAAACGCGTTAGAATGCCCTGGGTAGAACGACTTTGCTAGCCAACGCAGTACATGTAAGTAGATACTATTTGTCGAGCTAGGCAAAGCCGCTCTCTAAATTTCACTGACCGTAGTGACTAAAACACGTATATGAATTTTTTATTTCAAAAACTAGGTGGGTAAAGCGACTTAGATACAACGGCACTGGTAACAAAGACAGGAACATCAACATGAAAATTCAGTGTACATGTACGTTTGCCTATATACTATACCATCTTCAACATAAATTGAATAGGGGATTATTTAGATTACTTAAGGATACCTACTAAATCCAAAACTAACAGTATATAAATATGAAATCGCAAACATACTTCGTAATCACAAATAGCTTGGATCAATCATATCGCCGTCTAATTTTTCTTGCCGTCTTTGTCTTCTTTTCGTCTACGCTTCTCTACTCGACGAGATTCGCCGACAGTTCTTTCTGTTTAATCGCAATAACCTGTATGTACATGCAGAACAAGCTTCAATTTCATTGATCATTGTTGCTATGCATATATAGACAGTTGCTCGGTAAGCGCTACCAGTATAAGCCCGTCTAACAACGATTCGTTTGCTACCAGTTGCATAGTGCGAGAATACTCGTGAGGTTACCAGAACCACCGCGAGCGATACCGTCTGAAACCCCAACGATACTTCTAGATTTTGATGAACGCTGTACCAATAAGCACTACCACGTCTGACTTAGTGTAAATTCGGGCCTCTTTTCCGCTGGATGCTGGTTTTTCCTGCTTCAGCTAGGATATTTCTCGGCTACTAGACCATTGGACACGAACTCTTTTCCTTGATCCGTCTGGATTAGTAGTAAATATCCAATTAGAAATCATATACAAACATATGCTTCGATAGATCATACATAGCTAGGTCGTATCCACAACGGTCTCCGCTGCGTTGTTAGAAAGCTATTAAAGTTCATTGAAATAAATGTCAGCCAATGAAGGCAGCTACAACAGCAATAACAGTGAGAACGGGGCCGCCCGCAACGCCCTAACGGTACTTTTTACCCGATTTGGTGCTCGACGATTTCCGTTGAGCGGTCGAGACGCGCTTGCAGATTTCGTTCTGCAGCAAAGGCCTTGTTCGGAAACGATGCACGATCAGTCGAGTAAGGCCAGGAGTATAGAGTTTATTAGCGGTTGCAAGCGGATCGGCGTCGTGAGTGGTGTATGTGTTGATGCATTCAGAAAAAGACACGAACTGGAAGTCGTGTTTGACCGGTAAATTTGAACGGTCAAAGTAGTGTTCATGTAGTCTTCATTTCGGTCCTGCGCCTAAGGATCTGCACATGTTTTAGATGGGGCACAATCCACTGAAACGTACCTGTAGTTAGTCAATGTCAAATGTCAAAAAGAAGCATTTGTCTCCAAAAACAAATAATAGCATTATAGTTGTCGATTTAAAGTGGATAGATAATAAGAGCGTAAACTAGAAACGCACTAGTAGGTAGAAGTATTTATACTTTTCTGCATTTTTCCCATATATTGTTATATAAAAACACATTGATGATGACAAGCAATATATATATATATATATATATATATATATATATATATATATATAGGGAATTCGTGTGTATAGGTAAAACAACTCTACTTTTCCGTCCGTCTTTAAATATTTGCACGCCCAAATTTGCCCATCTAAGAGATGAAAAGTTTCGTGTCATACAAGGTAATATGGAAGTTACTGTAAAATTAGAGAAATAGAAATTTATCACACTCTTTCGGAAGAAATATACTTAATTATAACTCTTTTCTATGATAGATAAATCAAGAGTACGTTTTTAAACCAAGAGAAGCGATTTCACAATGGTCGAATAGTATATGAACCGAATTATACGCAAATCGATCGACGACCATTTTATTCACGAGTTAGCCCGACAAATCGCAACTGGCAAAAGTTAATTTAGCGAATATTCTTAATTTTTCGCACTCCCGTAAAAACTTATCGCCTCTTCGCGGACACATGGGTATAGGCATGTAAGCTGCATGACTTTCTTCTCTAGGAAAAAAGACAAACGAGTATTTATCTTAGGTCTAAATGGTAGCATCAAGCAGACGTAGAAAGCGCAGGTTCGATAATGCCGCTGCCCACAATATCAAAATTGTCCGTTCATTCCGTACCAAGAGAGGAACGACGAGCGAGAAAGCGACGAACTAGAACCAATGAGAAGTCGTAGACTGTACAGCTCCTGATGCCATTTGCGCGTTACACGCTGCACGTAGCCTATCCCTCACCTTTCAAAACAGCCTGCCAAAGCGAACAATCAGTTAGTAACTTGGTCTCGGTGTCTCCGTAGACATAAGTCCTTAAACTATGGTAGCATAAAGACAGAGCAAACGCAAGCAGTTCCACTCGGCCGTTCGTTTTTGAAAGATTTGACCGAAGCATCGTTTAAGCCCTAATGGCGCTACTAGTTTATTCGGATGATGACAACGGAGACCACGTTGGGCACACGAGTGTACCGCTACGATAATTTACGCTGTGTACAGAATCGGACGAATGAAGCTGGAGAACTTTTTCAAGTCCCTTGCTTGTTTTCGATCCGAGAGCACTTGTCGATGGTTAGTGGTGAGAGCAAATCCGTGTTTGATGGTTAATATTTGTCTAGATCATGCATATATGCTAATTGCTAATAAATGATAAAGAACTCTGAGATAATGTCCTTATGTATATCGAAAGTATACTGTAGTTACAAAGGAGCATAATCAGATGGCAAAAAATTCGTGTGCAAACATTCATACGAACCCAATCTGCTCGAATTATATAGAAACACCCCATTAGTATTGTATGTACATCGATGTGATAAATGTTTTAATTATAAATTAAATGACGCGGGTATTGTGCAGAAGTTAAAGATAAGCTTCATATTCATGTGGGCGTAAGCTGTTCTTATATTCTTTATTCAATTATGTAAAGTTAGCTAAATTAATTTTTTTACTTTTCTATAATAGTACGGCAATGAAAACGGTTTCTAACGGCATAATGGCTACCCTCGATAAATTGTATCCACCTCAAAGTCAATCATTATCTAGAGCAATATCTGAGTATTTATACATGTCTAGCCATGGTTGGCCGTTGATTAAGATTCGTATAGATGTTACGATCACTAACGAAGTATATGCGAGTTAACGGAGTCTTTGCCAAGACTAGGCTTAGTCGGTCAGCAGCAATTAAGATTTAAATGAAGATTGCCAAACCGAAAAGAGACCTTTTAGTTCCATAATGGCTGATCGTTCTGCGGACTTCCATAAGCTATTTCCTGCCTCTAACTCCCCTAAAGAGTTACTTTCTGACTGGTATTAGTCAGTACAAAATACTCCTTCATTATAATATAATACTTGGACAAAAAGTAATTTCCTTGCTAAAACAATTACGTACATTGAATTTACTTTTTACAGACTTTGGGGAATACTTCATGCTCTTCTAGTTCGCTACGCACGAACTAGTTTTGCCTACACCCGTGGACCTTTTATATATCTATCGTTTCACGATAGTAAGACATCGCAAAGGAAGGAGTAAATGTTACACTTAGGCATACCATCAACGGTTGCTATAAATATTCCTAACTTGTTAGGCTTTTATAAGACATGCTTGTTAATTTAAAACAGTCATAGTTATGGTAGATAGATAAACTGATTTCTCTAAATCTTTCACAGTTATACATTAATTTTTATCATAAAAGAACAACTTCTTTCTATTTTGTTCATTTCTACTTTATTTTAATTTCGGTTATGCTTAACAACGACAACCTTGCAGTGATCATTCAGATAACCGTTTATCGTGATTATAGTAATAAGCTTACTAACGACGTATTGCTGAATTTATATGAACGCTATAATGTTTACAAATATTTCGCCTATTCCACTCACGTTTGGGATATTGATACAGATAAAATTTCTTCACGTTTTGGATGGCCGGGTTATGGCGGAATGAGTAGAGTGAAAAAAAAAAAAAAAAACGAAAAATAGAACAAAAACTCTACTTCATTTATTTCACCCAAGAGCACCCCGGGAGTGCGTCTGGTCCGTACCGCAGTGCGCACCTCTTACGCCCTTAGCAAATGACTAATTGAAGGAAAAACGAAAGGAGAAGATACAGCATCAAAACTGGCACATAGACAAATGATGTTATTCACTCCTTTTTTTGTTTAACGAAGATGCTGTACCTACTGGGCCAGTGCGACACGTGGTTAGGATCTAAAGTACTCACAGAAGGAAGAAAATGGCGTTTCTTTTCTATAGTGTGACGGTCGGCTGTTCAGTCATTTGCAATTCGCCTGGGGGTAGAAAAGTTTAACTTGCTTTTTCTTCAATAACACGAGATAACGGGATAATAATAAAAAAAAAAAAAAAAAAAAAAAAAAACAAACAATCGGAAACAAAGACCTGTCAATTTATGCAACAGCCTGCGTCCTGTTCCTCGGTGTTTCTGGGTTGCAGCGCGTAAAATACAAGTTCTGCTTTTGCGTTAAGTCCTGGGTCGCAAGCATTTAATTCGGCTTTCTTTGCTAATTCCGGTGGCACGTTTGCTAGTTCAGATCAACAACCTTAATGTCGATTATCTTAAAAATTTCGGAAATAATAATGATAAACATATGAATATACTATTAATTTTCTACTAATACTGAGTAGCTCAGATTGATCATTTTTAAGATGTATTCTTTCATGGTAGTAAAATGGATTGCTAACTAATTAACTAGTCACCTTGTCATTGGTACCTATGCATGAGATGTTGGTTGTCTAGAAAATGCGCTTCATCCATCACTGACATTTGCGCTGTGTGCCCCGAGAAAAGCGGGACGTCTTCTAACTGCATTCTCATTGTGAGCGAACGCAGATGCGTATGGGAGCTCGACCAAGACAACCCTTCACGCTAAGCGTGTACCAGCCAGCATACTCTGGCAAGAACTGCGAGGGTACGCGTAAAAGTGTGCATATATATACGCATATTGACAATACAGCCAATAAACGGAGAGCAGCCTTACTATCACCTGTGACAGTTTCCATTCGTCGGTTTCTTAGCTTCTCCGTTCCCGCTATACTTGCAGTTAAGTGGTGTGTTTACCCATTGATATGGACATTGGTGGCCGACCGTTGGTCGAACAAAAGTAGTGCATAGACACGGGTACATCAAGGCTAACTTTGAGCAGAGAGACAACTACCTCCTCGTACTAACAGTAAATTATTTTCATAGACTGCTTTTTCATAGTCCCTGCTTTAAGGTTAACATTAATTCAGTGCGTATATAGCCATTGCTGCTACTGCCAGCGCTGCTTACTCTGCTTCTGTTGCTATTGTCAAATCTCAGGTTCTCCCATCTCGCACTGTCGCAATTTCTTTGTTGTCAAGAACTTTCGTGAATAGCCCATAGGAACTGTTCCACCAGATGAGGCCAACACCAAAGGGCCTAGCAATTTTGAGACTGAAACAAAGGTTAGCAGAGGACTTTCTGTTTTCTTCGGAGAGTTATATCGTCATCAGTAATCATCGCTGCACGAATCGGTATGGAACGGCATTTTTTAAAGCGAAAAGATTTCTTGCCCCCCGTTTAGAGCACGGACACTGCGCGACGAGACGAGCTCCTCAAGCATGGTATAGGGCTTAAGAAACGCGAACCACACGGAAGGAACACTTTTGACTCAGCTAGACGGGTGCGAAGTGTGGCGATAGCGAAAGGCATGATTGGAAGTCCGCTATTAAAAATCAACGAAGTGCAAACGCGTTAACAAGACAGAGCATCAAATAGACGGGCGAACAGAGCTGATTAGTTAAACGCTAAGTTACTAAACCGGTCCGACGGGCTATATTAGGCTGCAATGCAATGTAAATAATAACTGTAATACTGCATTATTGAACAGTACCGATAATTTCGAACATATGATCGATAAAATGGAGAACGTGATAGCCTTAGGCAGAGTAATACTTGCCCGAAAAAGTTCAATCATAGACCTTCATGGGCAACATGAGATATATTTTTCCAATTCTTAATGTTAGAGGTAGTTAAGGAACTGTTTCTACCAATGCTTTTTGACTGTTACCACAATACAATTCATGTTTAATACTAAACGTGTATTCTATCCTTTCGTAAAGAAGTTCATAAAGCAGATTCCCAATGATTAAGGAGATCACAAAGGGGTCAAGTTTAACAGTCCTGTAGTAACGGTTTCTGCCAGATCCTTTTTCAGTACCAACTGGACCTTAACGGTTAAGACCAAACCAAATAAGGCGAATAGAAAAGGGCCGATTACTTATTAAGACTAGTATGATACGTCAGCCGTGTCGACTTGGGTGTAATATAGTTCCGAAAGGCGGACAAACAAAAACAAACCGCCCGTTTGAACAAACACGGCAGATCGAGGAATGGGCCCTGTAGGATGCTGCCGTAAGAAAACCAGCGGGCGCGTCGGGCTTTTGGGGCCAACTAGAGTACGCTATATAAAGCTAAAGCGAGGGAACATGCTTGAATGGGAAGTTAGAAGCTATGCAAAGATCGGACCGTTGATTGATGAAGATCGGTATATAAGGCATCCGCCTGGAGCTTTACTCCCGCTGATGATTGCGGTTCCGGTCGTTACCCCCACCTTCGGTCTCAATCAAATCCCTCCTGCAACGATCATTAGCTTCCAGTTATTGCTGTCGTTGATAAGTCTATTTTTTTCGTTATCTTGTTTGCCAAGCAGTGAGTAGCTTAATAGTTCTAAGACGCTAGAGTAGATATTAAAGTGAAGGCTGCTGCTTCTGCTGCCACTGCCACTCTTCTTTAGCGGTAGCAATCGTAGAAGATCAACCTAGAAATATAATGAAGTAATATGGATTTTATCATGATACCAGCCATTTTGTGACGCAGATAACTGGAACTTGTGCACTCAATAAAGAGCTATAATATAAAGAGTCTTCATGAACGCTAGCATTGTTAAGTTCTGGCTGACAATGCATTCAACTAAAAGCATGAACATCGTAACGCCTTAGGACAGACATTTCGTCAATACTGCTCTTGCATAGAAATATACGTAGAGAGTAATAATACACTGTGTACTGCCAGATTTTGTTAAAAAAAGTGCGTACGGCAACTGAGGTATAAGTCAACGCCTAGGACGCTGGTACGTGGCCATCCGCATGGTGGCACGTGTAGGCACGATTTTTTTTAGCTAATTCTGATTTTTAGTTATGCCCATATAACAATAATACGCTATTGTGGTCGTGTCAAGCGCTGGACAGAACAGTGGTTACATAGCAAGTGTATATTATACGCAGTCAATTTTCACAAAAGGCAGATTCTGTACCGAGCTAATAGGATGGCTGTTATAATCGTTACCTATGTTATTACCTTATAATAGGTATTGGCCTTTGTTTATATCTGTATTTTGTTATTAACAGTGCATCAAACGCGCTGATAACCCTATACTCCTAGTTAGATAATTTAGTCATATTAAGCAAGCTAGGCACGTATTATGCACGCAAGCGCCGCCTAAGCCACATCGATCTATTTCAAGCAAACGGTTATTGCTCTAACCTTTGGAGGATCGATCTTTAATTAATACTAGTAGTCAGCATATGGCATATTTAAATGGTTTTGAGTATTTTATAAATGATGATCCTACAGCAAAATGTAATAGGTAAATATCGACTCGAACTTTTTTATAGGCGACCACAAACGTTGCCCGAGTTTATTTTTATTTACCTTTACTTTGCTGCAAAGAAAACGTCGCATTTCTATAACATTACAATTGTTTTGTTTCTCTCCCCACACATATGTTTTGTGTTACTCAGGCCGTCATCTAGTGCACCATTCGCGTCTGCCGATGTCAGGCGAAGGAAACTTGGACCTCAACCGTTACAACCTCAATCACTTCAACCACTTGGAACGGGAGCGACCTTCAATCAACCGGACACTTACCCCGACCAACGTTACTGGACAGCTTGGGGCAACCGTTTATTTGCACTGCGTTGTCCACAACCTCGGCCAAAAAACGGTGAGTATTTTGACGCTGGGAGCGGGAGTACCATTATTGAATCAGTAGCTCACTAGTTCGATCAGGGTCTGTCAATCTGGTTAAGCTACCGTTGCTGCCATCGCTGTTTACAAGTGATATATGCATCCTTTTGACATTGAGTTTCTCGTGTATCGCGAAATTTGCGGGGTTAGCAGGGTCATCTCTTCCTGGTCGTAAACATGCGGTCGCTTTGCCATGGATTGTACAAGCCGATCCGACGAATCCATTACTATGAATAGCCGTCAGCACTTCTAAACTCTGGCATATACAGCCTTCCACCGCAATTCTGTCAACGCAAAAACGCTTGATCAATGTTAGAGAGTGATAAGCAAGCTTACTACTATTAACGTGGATTTCGATTTGTTAACTAAAGTAGACAAAAACTGTGGATCTTGGAAGGAAGACCGCGATAAAACGTGAGGAGGCGTATGGCTAGTATGGGCTTCCAAGAAAAAAAGAGGTTATATTTAACCAAACACAACATCTTTGAGGCCTTTTAGCCCTCGCAGACTGAACGCTTCAGCAAGTCCTAGGAAGAGGCCGGAGGGAACTACAAGGAAAGGCGAAAACGTCTTTACTGCTGTTCTGGCTTGCTCCTGCTGGTGGTACTGTTGCTGAACTACAAGCGCAGAACTGTTGTTGGCGCTTTATACTGTTAGATATTTAGACAGGACACGCAAAACGACAACAATTCGTGTGTTGATCACATAAAATTGATCTGACGTATCACATGTGTTTCACAATAATATATTAAATTGAAACAAGGATTGATCGTTGACAATCTCTATCTAAAATGGATGAGTGGATATACTAGAACAAGGCTGGCTTGACAAACTCTGATATATAGTCCTTTATCAGTATTTTTTTAACTGGTGACCAGTTGTAGGTACAGATTAGTCGTCTTTTTAACCATAATATAAAGTCGCGTATAACATATCCGAACTATGATTACGTTAGTATGAGGTGCAAAATTTCGTTCAGTGCAAAACGGTCCCCAAACCTCGACACACTTCATCCCCCTCGATACACTTCATCTGGACACATTTTGCTACAGACGGCGGACGTTATTATAAACTCCACTATTTTTAGTCGAACAACAGAGCGAACAATATGCTACAGACGCATATATTATTAGCATGAGATGTTAGATTTCTTCTTTCGTACTACCTCTGATGCCGCAGTGCGATTACCAACATAGATCGGTGTATATGAAAAAAAAAAACAAAAATTTCAACGAACCCCCCTCTTCACGCACACACGCAAAAGGTAACTGGGACAACCACAATCGTCCACTGCAGCACTCTACGAAATAACACTGTACGGTTATGAGTCACGGTGCAGTGGACCAAAAAGTTCTATAATGGCCGACCGGGGAGAAGGGTTGTTGGATAAAATAAGGAAAAGATCGAAATTACTGCTTTTGCTCACAGTGATCAAGCCGCTGAGCTGTGTGAAGTTCTAGATGCTAAGCTGGCAGATGGGAGGCGCAAGGTTGATAGGAACTGAGTTACTTCTGTGGATAGCATATGATAGCAATCAACAACAGTTACCACAAAACACAGAGAGAGAGAAGTCAAGGTTGTGCCGATATGTGACATAGGGTCGAAAGACACATAGAAAGAGAGTAAAAAATCATTATGGGAAAGGGACATTTGAACGGAAGATAGCTTGTCAACCTCAACAAATATTAATACAATAGAACAGAGCGGACCCTAGAACAGAGGGCTAACAGCAACAGTTTCAGTCGCTATTTCGAGCCGCCGAGGTTCCCACATGTATTTTAGTATAATTTAATATTTAGGTATTTCTATTTTTTAAATATCGGCGACGGCAACTAGAACGGCGTCAAGCGTTCGACGCTCATCTGTCTTAAACACAACGTACAACTTAAAGATACAGGATAACTGCTGGCTATCAATATCATGCTAATGACCCTATCTAAGTTCAGTCATAGGAAGACATTTAGGCGAACTATTTCGTGTTATATCATGATAAACTGAAGACACATCTCACTTGTGCATGGCGTGGGTACGCTTTCATATGCATATATCAGCATTCCATAAGCTGGTAAGATATGCAATTGATTGGAAAGATTAACTAAAATGATAAAAATGATAATAACAGTAAAAGGATGGTAGTAAGGTAGTAGGAAGGAGGTAAAAGGGTCCTCGGCCGCCATATTGGAGTGTTCATTCGTATTCCTTTATAAGTGACGACGTGGTGACAGATGACCGGATAATGACGGTCTATTGCCACCCAGCAAACATGGTCCTTGGATCGAAGTACAATAAATCAGAGGGAAATGAGAAGTACTGTTATGCATTAGTTCCGCAGCCGCAGTTACTATAACGTAGGAAAAGGCAAATTATTATCATTATTGATTATACGCGTCTAAATACGAAACAAATGAACACTGGTGGGAAAAAGAACTTGGGCGAGATATCACAGGCACGTTCGACTTTTGTGCAAAAAAAATAATCCAATTAAACGAACTAAATTGAGTTAAGTGAAATTACATTGGAAATTAGCTAAAGAGACCAAAAATAAGAGGCCATGTGCAGCATTAGAACCTGAATAGTAGTTTGGAGTTGCAGGTAAGAAACAATTACGTTTGACATAATTTGAATATTGGAGCCTAGAACAATTTTTCTAGCTTTCGACAACGAATATTCGTTAGGGATAACTAAAAATAGTCATAATTCCGTGCAAGTATATATTTATTATATATCTATATTGTTAAGCATGAACAGGACGATTCGAGTCGGCTGGTCTTTTTGTACATATGTAATCGCTCATGCAGAATTCATAGGCGTACAAGCAGAAATAATGGTTATGTAACAGTGATATCAGCCAATGTATTTATTCGAGGTTTTTTTTTTGACAAAGCTATTAAATACAACATGTTGTAATCCATTTCCGCTACTCGGTTTCTGATCGAGTAACTGGGTTTCAGCTACAATAGATATTTGGCAGTCATTTGCGTTCGTCCCCGGCAGGGATCTATAGGGCACCGGACTCACCGCTATGAAATCTCAGGCTTGATCCAGAAATGAGAGAGAGAGTTTTTTCAGATTATTTGAATTCTTCATCTTAACTATGACAATGTCTTTGTGTGATGTGACAAGCCGACAGTGTTAAAATCAGTACACTTGGTGTTGACAATATTATTCGACGTGGACCCCACTTTACCACAAACCCACCGCCCACTGTGAGTGTTAGCGTTAAGAGTTTGCAGACTCTACATGAAAAAAAAACGATGAAATTTACCATTTTGCACTTAGAAACACAACAAAATTTAACTCTTAGTTTGAGCGACGGGTTGACCTCGCAGTAATAACATTGTTTAGATAATTCTTTTACCTGGGAAGAAATTTCCGAACGTTTGCCATTTTTACTCTTGCTACCTATCTCAATGTCTTCACCGATCAAATCGATTATCATAATCTGTCCGGATCCGATTTCTCTCTAGTTTTTCTATGTTTTATATCTAAGGCGCCCGTTCTCACTTCCGTCATTGAAACTCTTATCTGAACAATATCAACCACTTGCCCCTTCAAAGCCATTGAATATTGATGGAAATTAACTAACGGCTCTATGGCTGAGAAAAGTCGGTTATCTAAACTATAAAACCGGTCCTATGCAAGACGGATATCTAAAGCATCTTCATTCATCATTTTCCGTCTAGATCTTAATATACATTTTCTGCACCAGCGACACCCCGCATACCCCATACCGTTTTTCACTGAAGCCCCCTTAGCCTGTCTTTGTTTAGAGTATATATGTTATTCAATTTTGGTTGAAACGAAAGCCAACAGCAGTCTATATTTAGATAGATAGGTGTATAAAGTTGAAAAAGTTGTATTATACATCTATCAGGGAATCAATCGGTTTCGCACATTATTCCGATCCCAATTTTATTTTGAAAGGTTTCTCCGACCACTTATATAATTGCGTATTAATCTTTCTGGAGCCAGCTCCGAATTGTGTTGGCGTAGTAAGCTTTAGCGGTCAAAGAATGTTCTACAGTAATACAAAATCGGTAATGCGTAATTCTGGGGGTTTGCTTGATCCGGGATAGTGCCATTAATGTTCAGTCCCTGACAGAAAATTTTAAGGTTGAATAATCCCAACAGGCATAGTGGTAACATCATTGCCTGCTGGTCTAATAAGTCGTAATTAAATCTGCCGGTAGTCAGGAATCCTGAAGAGGGTTGCTCGTAGTCTAGGTAGTTAGTTAAACAAATACTAGGCCAGATGCTACATCATGTTACTTGCTAGCTTTACGGTGTGCTTACGATAAGCCCACGGACCTAAGTCAGAAAATCAGCGGCCAGTAATAAGGCGCTAATGCTTTCCCATACGCATCAGACACACTGCACGATGCTTTAGTGAGTACGAATCAGGCCAAATGGAAAGCATTCTGAAAGGAATATTGTCGACATCTGTGGCTTTCAAGGGGCCGGTGCTAGATAATGATCGACAGTATAAAGCGCATCAGTCTACCCTCCCCTGAATAGCACTCTATCGTTGACCCCACACCGGCCGTATTACTTCTGTTCCTGTCGGTGAGCTCTCTCCACCCTAAGGGGACTTGTTGTACGTTAGTTTGAAGTTCGGTGAATTCTTTCGTATTCTAATCTACGCTACTATTTAATAGCTAGTGCATGAAGTTTCATGCTGCTTTTGCGCTGAATTAAATCCTTTTGCAATGAAGTCGTCGAGACCAGGTCGTCATCGGAGCTGAACGACTATATTCGAAACTAGATCTACTAAACCAGCCGTTGACGGATCGCTTGTGTTGAAGAAAGGATATGCGTTTTTCCGAGCATGAATTTGTATTTGAAAGGCTGGAGAAGAGGTTTCTATAAGTGGCTTTTATGAAAACACATTTACTTAGGTTAAAATGGTCAGTGATGTTCTATAAGCAGTGGCTAGTAATAAAGTTGTTTCGCTCTATGTGCACAGGTGGTCAAGTGCCAAGATTGGTATATTGTTTCGGACACTAGATAATAAGTTCAGCCTGTCGCGGTCGTTGAAGAGTAAAATGTATTTGAATACTCATTTTTGTTTTTATTGCTTTCGTTTTTTTTGGGGTAACCATAGATCGTTTTTTCGACAAAATATCAGTCGTGTGCATCATTGGCCGTCCTCGCGTAACGGAACTTATCAGTATATTAAATCTTCACCCGTAGTGTGTGGTGCCCAGCTTTCTGTAAAAACCAATTAAGGGGTTTGTTATATTACCATTAATATTAGTTAATCCGTAGCACAAAACCTACACTGGAATTGAAGTATTAGACGCACTTTGTATCACCTTTTATATACCGTTTTGTTAAGCAGAGGTGTGCCTTTGCGACGCGATATAGTCGGTGTATTGAGCTTCAACACCGTAGCAACGGACTGGGAATCACCCTCCATAAGTCTGCAGCTGGATATTGGCTAGCTGCAAGCTTGAAGAGTTCCAACTTTCTAAGTGAAATGTGGAATATGTGGAAACTTGAACCCTCTCCAGGGCCTGTTGTTAATTTTGTCCTGAAATTTACTCCCGGGGCGTGAGAAGCAGCAGCAGCAGCAGCCTACGCTGAAATCGATCGTTGCAAACCCAACCTGGAAGAACCTGCAAGCGGATAAAATGTGCGCAATTGAAAACTAAGGAAAGTGCCATGTCTTGTTGGTCAGCCAGCGCAAAGACCCCCTGGTAAAGATTTCCCTAAAGTTTCATGATTAATCTAAGCTATTTACGTAGCACCAGTTCTCCTTTGCATTGCTGCTCAGTCGATTCTAGAAATGTTGCGATAGAGAGTGAAATAAGGTGCTTTTTTTTCCGGACATCATAAGTGAGCTTTTTAATTAACTTCTAAACTTTGTTATCTTACCTAAATCGCCTGAAAATTTCTTTTTGCTTAGAATAATAATGCTTTTTTTAATGCCAAATTTTACTAAATTCGTAAATATGCCCGCGGCGTTCGATGCATTTAGCGCATTTTTTTTAGTTTTCTATATGTATACAAATATTTACTCTGTTCGCGGATGTCTTAGAACGAAGTTAAGGGGACGCTATAGTTCCGAACGTAGTACGCCTTATATGCGGTCACTGAACATACTTGACATTCCGCATAACCAACTATAATAAATAGTAGTTATGCAAACATCTACAAGTGAGTGCAAAAACTATTGAATTAATGCATAATATCAGTTTTTATGAATTGTCCTTCCTTTTGACAATTGTTCCTTTGCTAATAATAAAGCGTTTTGTATTTTTGGAGAACGTCTTCTTCGCTCTACAAAGTTGCGGCCATAGCGTTCTCGTCCAGCTCACAAAATTAAATTCGTGACTGTAGAATGCTTCTGGACTTCAGGGATGAGCAAGGTGAATGGCAAAGGACAGCAACACCATTATCTCATACCTCCTCCAAAGCTCAGAAGCTACGGAAGTCACTTAGGGTATCTTTCTGCATATGGTAGGCACCCTTTAGCTTTATAGCTTGGGCGAAGGTTTAGCCAACAATTTTCTTTCTTCGAAGGTGGCTGAAGGCTATTTGCTACGAATTTCAAAAAGTAGAATCGAACGCATTCTTTAGATTGAAGATACCGCTTATGGCAAGTCAGCTTTGAGCAATATCGCTATAGGACTATCGTAGACATAACGCCAATTTCGGGTTGCGTTGGAAATTTTTTAACCCTGACGAAAAACAAATAAAAATGATTGACAATGCTGTTTTTTACTACTGTATATCGAGGTTAGACTGAAGGTTGTTTTTTAAAGCCAAATCTAATTTGTACAATAAAGAAATGCCTCTATTGGCAGCATATGATAATCAACGAGCCTGAAATTATCAATGTGAAAGAATCAGTACTGATATGCGAATCTATATCCATTATAATGGCAAAAGTACACCACATGGGGGTTTCAATTTAACTATACTGTGCCATTATTATGAGTTCCGCTAATAAAAAAAAAAGGAAACATTATTATAATAATGATTGTTAAAATCGGCGGGGAATGTATTGTTGATGATTGGGCGAGGGCAATAAAATTTTAAGACGTCCAGCACACTGGGTATTTCGATTGTACATAAATTGTTGGTACGGTGTTTGGTGCTTACCGAAGGGCTGAACCTTCTATACGGACAAAGGTTGACTAGCTCTTGAAAAACATTTGTGTTTCAAATTCAATGGAGCAAGCAATTCGGCCATTGTTTACTATGTAACAAGCATAAATAGGTTCACGTAGAATTAACTAGAGCTGCATAGACAAGTAGCAACAACACCCAAAGCGGTGTCGGCCAACTCAGAAAACATAACAATGGTAGAACTCTATGACTGTGTACGTTTTTCTGGTGGTTCTTGTTTAATAATAACAATAATAATTCAGGCATGCGTCAATTTCAGCTGAAAGATAATTTTGGCTATTACGCAGCTATACATTTTTCGAAACGCTTACTAGTTTATGGTCTAAGGAAAGCACGAAAAACTGTATAATTACTTATCATCGATTCGGAATGATTTCAGCTTCAAGCTTAAGCCACGGTCTACATTCAAACACTTTGCAAGGTCAGTAATCCTATAGCACAAGGCATTTATCATAAAAGGTTTCTTGATAATTATTAACGGCATTATGATGCATCTGGAGTATATCAGTTGCTCTGAATGAGCATAAGACTCCATGAAACAGAGCAACTGGAAACAACATCAAACAATTGTTTATACGAACAACTGCGTTACAGCTGTCGACACTCAAAGTGACCTTTATATTGTATAGATAAACCAGCACAATGTATTTAAAGCGTTATTCGCGAAACAAAAAAAAAAAAAAAAACAATTCGTCTTTTGTTTTCCGTTATTAGCAACTTTAAGAGCTCTATCTGTTAGTATCACTCAACAAAAAACCCTCTAACGGTACATGGTGAAAGTAACTACCTAGGAATTGTTTTCGCTTCGATCCTTAAGGACTATTGACCGCCATAAAAATGCAAATAATTATTTCTCTTCCTTCCGTCTTACATTGTTCCAAACATACCTATTCCAAATACTTTTTTTAAGCTTCCAATGCCTGTAAGAAATCAATGTTAGAAGCTTCTGACATTGCTTTTGGCCGGTGGATTAACCGCCTGCGCATGAGCCTAACGAGCGAATATAGCCAACCTGCAGGACTCGTGGCGTGTGCACGTCACAGAAGTAGCAGCAGTGAGAGGACGGGCCTATTTTTGTCTGCTTGCCGCCAACCTCGTGAGAGAGGCCAAGCAAGCAATGCTTTGGAATAGATTCTACTGCTTTTTATATCCGCCCCAGTTACTATTTTGTTTTCGCTGCTGCAGTTCTGGATCCAAGTAGCATCTTGTCTGGCTCCATATGTGCCGCCCGATACTCGACAGCAATGCCGGAATCAAAGCTTCTCTAGACGAGTCTGCCATTATTAGTCTATATCATATTATTAGTATTAATAGACCTTATTAGGAAGAACCATTGCACTCTAGTATAGTACAGGACAGGAAGAAATAGCGTTTAAAGATTTTGCCCTTTCTCAGTAAAAACTACTGATTCAAGGTGGCTCTGTTTTTCAATTTCTATTGAGCCATGACTGATAGCTATTGAGAGTGCAAATTATAGGAAACCAGCCGTTTTAAAATGAACCGTATATCGTATGCGGTATACCTAAATGGCACTGGTTAAATATCCTTAAGTAGACACTTGACAATTTTTTTTTCGTATTTTAATGGATATGATCCGTCCCCAAAGAAACAAACAAATCGGGGTTATACAGCAAAACCGAAGATTGAACTGAGCGGCTTCCTCAAGAGAAAGTCTTGTTCTTTACAGTTTTCTACGACAACCACCCTTCAGTCATTTTCAAACTGATTGTTTCTGTTCAAGGTATTTTAGCGTTTCCGTTTACTTATAATCCAAATCATCGAGGCACTTATAATGTATTGGGGATGTCTGGCAGGAACGTGTATGGCAGATGGTGGCATCTTATTCTGGTCAGTGGCGGTTGAAGATGTTTATTCAAGTTCATCTCTGTTAGTTCTTCTGTTTAATATAGCTCGAAACAACTTAACGCATTTGAATGTCATTTTTTTTTATTAGTGGGGCCAAAATCTGTGACGTAATTCGGGCAAGCTTAATTTCACTCTTAACGTTTTTCCATCCAACTCTCTGCTAACAGCCATTCTTATTATCTCCTCTAACTGCCACAACATCAACTGAGTAGCATTTGATATAATTAGAAATTACTTACACAAATCTGCCCCAACGCTGATCCTCATCGACGTATAATAACCTTTACTAATTTTTTTAGTATAAGGATTACATGGTACAGAAATAATATTCACCAGCTTTCTGTTTCTTCAATATACTTCGGTGATACCTCGTTAGTCATACATCAAATCAATATACTAGTGGAGCTGTCAACCTCGTTAGCCCAACAAATCAGTGTGATTGTGGCCGAATCTGGTCTATAGGAAATACGGTCACATAAGTTTAATTCCAACTGATCTATTTACCTGGCAAGGTAGAAGCAGTGTATTTGTATATGCAATGATGTCCCGTCAAAAACCTATGCACAATAACGCTATATGAATATATAAAGCTACCCACCTATTGAAGGTACCCCATGAATGTCGTTCACTACCTTCTTGGCTATTTTAATAAGCTCTTTTGCCTCATTCGAATTTAATGATATCGACATATATGGACGCTTACGCTAGATCTTTATCACTACGTATGGCACACGGTAGTGATTTTTGAGAGAAGCAAGCGAGTGCTTCATATTTTTCTTTCAGTCACAGGCGCGACTACAGCAGAGCTCTGCGGTCTGCTAATGAAGGAGTCGATCGAAAGTAAGCTTTTGAACTAAGCGGTCACCACGCATGAACTCTGCAGACCTCTAGATTGTCTTATGAATGTCAGCTTTCAGAAGAGCTACCTGGCTTAAGTTGGCCAAATCGTTATTTATGCTTTTACCCAGCTGGTTGTCCCATTGGATGGCTCAATTCGTAAGCTAATTCTCTGAGGTGCTTGTGCTTCAGTACGCGTCTTAATTAACTACATCAATTTCATTGCATCCGTTCCAAGAACGTCGAACTCCGTGATGTTGAAATGGGAATAGGTATTTCTTCAATGATATTTATCCCGACGTCTTCCTCACTACTAAGAGCAGTACCGTGTACGAAATATTCCTTTGTCTTGGGCAACGACACCAGTGGTCGCCTGTTAAAATAATTTTAGTGTGTATTTATCGGTAAGACAATCAAAGCCTTTTCCTGCCGAAACGATTGCGTAAAAATCCAAATTTGACGATATTGAACAACTGAGGCCTCTTTCACTGAACATATATCTCGCTGTTTGGCATCTTTCAACCTAAGGAGCTGGATTAGGCCTTTGATGTGAAGAATTCTCGTTTTTACTTTAGCTTTGGGTCACATTTTAAAAGTAATATTAATAACTTATGTCGAAAACGACGTTCTGTGAATCCTGTGCGCGTGACTATGGTTTTATGATTCTGAGAATAAAGGAGGGACAATGTAAGAATATTGTACTTTATGTTTCCAGCTCCAAGAGACCTATCGTTTTTGTGTATTGGATGGATTCAAAATTAATCGTGACCACGTCTACACTTCGGTGATTCAACACACGAGAATTATGAATTGTACGTGATTGTTCCATATATATGACACGTCTTTGTAGCTGTTCAGCTTCTCAAGTATGATTGCTTAGAATAAGCTTCACACTTACCCTATCCTGATTTATCGCATGGTGACATTCCTCTGACTAGTGGGCCCGACCGCGGCAGCTGCGTGACAACATAATGATTTTTTGCCTTTACTTAAGTGCTTAGCCGCAGTCTTTTTTGTCGATCTCCGCTTGTTGACATGTAGGTGACGTGGCATCGACATTCCGACTATCATGTCCTCACCGTCGGTTTAATGACTTATACCACCGATGAGCGATTTTCAGCTGTTCGAAGCGAGCTACCTACCGTGTTGGCGTCAGGTACCCTTAGTCCTACTGAACCCCCTTCTGCAATCGGCCCAATTGAAGATTGGATGCTACAAATCCGCGGCGTGGCCGAGTCGGATGCCGGAGAATACGAGTGCAACGTAAATACACAACATCCTATCATCAGCCTCAACGTCACGCTGAGCGTTCTAGGTACGTGTTAATAGGTACGCAAGTCAGTGTACATTGATTCTTTGCATCACATTTGCGTGTCTGTACACGCGCTTAAGGAGACTGAGATTATGATGATTGAAATTAACATTAATAATAATAATGGTAGTCGTTGTCAAAAACTAACTGTAAATTGTCTTAGTCCTTACTTCCAGGCCTTATGCATAAGTGTTTGCCTCAACCTAAGAAACGCTTCTCCTCTAAATGTTAATCATGTGTCTTTCTTTCCACCTTCACCAGAACCGTTCGCACATCGTTTCAACGGGTTGGGGGCGCAGCTATCTTCTTCTAGCTGCTACCGAGTTCAATTCGAAAGCTAATTGTCGTAGTTCTTTTCGTTGTTGGGCCTGCCTGCCTTTAAAGTAACTTTCGTTTGTCTTTCTCCTTTGAGTCTATTTTTCTCCGCATCACCTTATTTGTCATATCCGTTCCCTGCCTATTGCCCATATATCCTTACCTTTATATATGTTGCCGACAAGATCTGTCATTGTCCCATGCGTCATCACGAACATGTCGGGTCTTCTGTGAGCGATCTTAAGGGCTGATTAATAGAAGACGGTGTTTCTCGCAGCGTCAACACGTTTCTGTGACACGTCACGCATGTAAGGCTTCCAGCTTCCTAGATCGTGTGAAGATGTTTTTGGAATGTTCCGTACCCAGTTAGGACGCGTGTTACATAATACGTGATAGCGCCATACTTCCTGTTAGGTCACTTGATAATCTCCGAGATCACGTGACGACCATATGTGATTTTCTAGTAGGAATGTTCCATTCCGGCTGTCACTCTTTCGTAGCTTACTCTGTTGCCACGACTTTTTTTCTGTCTGGGATGATCTTAATTGTTGTGTCGTTTCACGCGTTCCTTTGCATCGTTACTTCTAGCTCGAAAAGTTTGAGGATGCCATTGTATAAAAGATCATGCTGTAGAATAATGAGTTAGATTTCAAGCCGGTATTCCGGTCCACAATGAATTCCCTTGGCCCAAAAGTGCGATAGCGTTATTACTAAGGTGCGAGGCAATCAGCTTTTGGGGATATCTTCGATAATGTTGCGTCTATTGCGGTATAAAACGTTGCGGGTACCCAGCAAGACAGTCAACATAACTCCTTTGGACAATCATTTTTGTTCTTTTCTCTTCTGGTTTTTTGCAAAACCCCATTGGTGGCTGTTTTACTGGATTATACAGAAGCCACATTGAACACTTAGGGATACTCCTTTCTCCTCCAATTTCGCCTCC